>NW_025423256.1:6540800-6786896 GCF_020497125.1 Mauremys mutica
CCAGGGTGACCCCCCCTCCCCAGCCCCTGAGAAGTTCCCTGTTCCCCCCCCCCGATTGTGCCCCATTTTCTCTCCCCTTCGCCAGTGGCCAGTTCAGGTCTCAGGTTTGGGGGTTTTCCCCATTTCCACCTGCAGGGATTTGTCCTTGTGCGGGTGGGAAATGGTTCCCCCGAGTGATTCCTGAGCTGGGCAGAGGCTGGGGGGGCCCTGAGACAGGGACACCTCTGTGCTGCGCTGGGGGGGCCACTCTCTGCTGGCAACGGGGCCTGGCAAGGGAGGAGCAAGTGTCCCCCATGGAGACGGCCCAGCCCCAGGTTTCCCAGTCCAGCTACTTCCCCTCCCCCACCCTACCCAACCCAGCAGCCACCCCACCCCCCACCAACTGCTAGTCCAGGGGTAGGCGACCTATGGCCGATTTTCAGTGGCACTCACACTGCCTGGGGCCACCGGTCCGAGGGAGGCTCTGCATTTTAATTTAATTTTAAATGAAGTTTCTTAAACATTTAAAAAACCTCATTTACTTTACATGCAACAGTAATTTAGTTCTATATTATAGACTTACAGAAAGAGACTGTCTAAAAACATTAAAATGTATTACGGGTACGCAAAACCTTAAATTAGAGTGAATAAATGAAGACTTGGCACAGCACTTCTGAAAGGTTGCTGACCCCTGTACTAGTCACATTCCCAGACCCCACTGCCAGCCCCTCCCCATAGACAGTGACCTCACTCCAGCCCCACTCCTCTTCCTTGTGAAAGCCACATCACCCAGGGATCCCTGCCGGCCATGTGAATGTGAGGCAAGAAGAATCCATCCCATTCTGTTGTTGATTTAATATCGCTGTATAATCCCCTCAAATTTCCCCTCTTTCCTCTTGAGTGGTTGAATGGTGTCATAAAATCTCCCCACATTACGCTTGTCCCTTATATTGGCAAATATTTAGTTTGCGCCCCATTTTTCCTCAGTTCTGAAATACTGATATCGAATGCTCGAAAATCTTCCTGCTTTTCTCTCCAGGTGTGTGACAGAGCTCAGGGCTCTTATCGTACTGAGCGTGGCCCTGTTCTGCCAGGTGCTGCAGAGACCCCAACTGAGATCTGGGCCCCTTTCTGCCAGGCGCTGAAGAGACCTGAGGTGAGATTAGATCCCGCTGTTGTGCCAGGTAAAACTGAGGCCTGGACCGAAATCACGGCTTCCCTGGTGCCAGGCAGCGCACGACTGTAACCCAAACCACTGCCTCCATTGTTCTGGGCACTTGGGAGACCTCGACTGAGATCTGTGTCCCCGTTGGGCCTGGTATTGCACTGACCCTAACAAAGATCACACCCCACCACTGTACTGTGCACTGCACAGACCCTGACAGAGATCCTGCTCCCACATTTTGCCAGTTGCTGCAGGGGCCCTAAACAAAATCAGGGATCCTGTAATGCTCGGAGTTCCAGAGTCCTCAACTGAGATCAGGCTTCCTGTTGTGCAGGCCTCTGCACAGACACTGACCAAGATCAGGGTCCCCATTGTGGCAGGTGTGGAAAAGACACCAAGGGTATCTCTACCCTGCTGTTAAATACCTCCAGCTGGCCCAGGCCAGGTGACTCAGGCTCACAGGCTCAGGCGAAGGGGCTGTTTAATTGCAGTGTAGGTGTCTGGGCTCGGGCTGGAGCCAGGCTGTAAGACCCTGCGAGGTGGGAGGGGGCCAGACCTTGAGCTGCAGCCCCAGCCGGAACATGGACACCACAATTAAACAGCCCCACAGCCTGAGCCGTGTGAGCCCAAGTCAGCGGGCACGGGCCAGCCGCCGGTGTCTGACTGCAGTGTGGACATGCCCACAGGGACAGAGGCCTTGACAATAAAAGCTCAAAGGCTAAATAGGCCAATGGTGGGAGGCGACCCCCCATTTTACAGATGGGGAAACTGAAGCTCCGAGAGCTGAAGTAATTTGCTCAAGTTTGCATGGAGAATTTGGGACAAAACTGGGAACTGAACCCAGATTGTTAGAATTCTTGCCTCTCCACTTACACACAAGCTGGGCTTGTGGATGTACAGCGTTGTTTTGGTCTGTGTTTGCCTTGCATTGGCTTCCAAGGGAGACTGTGGAATTTCCTTCACTGGAGGTTTTTAAGACCAGGTTAGAGATACACCAGTCTGGGAATGTCTAGGGATACTTGGTTCTGCCTCAGCACAGGGGGCTGGAGTAGATGACCTCTCAAGATCCCTTCCAGACATACATTGAAATAATTCTCTTTTGTGCTGTGTCCTGTTCTATGCTGAGCTGTTTTGCATGGTGCCATTTGGAACTGTGAATGCCCCATGTTGTGTTGCATAGTTTTATGGTGCATTGTTTTGCCTCAGCTTGTTTGGTGTCTGTGTTGTGTTGATTTGAGTTGACCTATTTTGCATTGTGTACTTTTGTCCTAAGGTGTGTTAGTTTGCATTGTGTTGCTTTCTTCTCCTTAGTATTGTCATTTTATGCTGTGCAATGTAGGTTTTTGTTTTATTGTTGTTGTTTTTTGAATGGCCTGACACCATGTTGTCATGCGGTTTTTCTCTGTATGTTGTTTTATATGTATATATTGCATAGCATCCTAGACATGTAGGGCTAGATAGGACCTCAAGATGTCATCAAGTCCAGCTCTCTCTGCCGAGGCAGGACCAAGTATCTGTAGATTATCTCTGACAGAGCTTTGTCCTACTTATTCTTAAAAACTTCCAGGGAAAGAGACTTCCCAGCCCCCCTTGTAAGACTATTCCCGAGCTGACCTGCCTCAGCTCTGGGGACACCCACACAGACTGTAGTGGTGAGCAGCTCTGGAGAGAGAGGAGACCCCAGTGAGTGGGCAGCTGGGTAAAGAGACTGAAGTTGGGAGGAGAAACATTGACGTGTTCAAGGTCACCCAGGCTGTCCGTGACCGAGCTAGAAATAGGTTCTAGTGCCACCGTACTGCTGTTTCTGAAGGTCTCTGCCACACTGGTGTTTTAGGCACTGGTGCAAACCCTTAGTACAGACACAATTTACACTAGTGCACTCTGATTGGCACTGGTGCACCATGTCCCTGTTTGAAGGCTTGCAGGGGATAGGGGACGGGGGGAAGTGACCTCCCAGAGGCCTGGGGCTGGCTGAACAGTGCAGCTGGGAAGGGAGGGGCAGCAGTGAGTGCTGGAGGTATGAGCCAGGAGCACAGCCCCACAGGGCTGGACACTGACTTCTCCTGACCCATGACCCACACACCCAACTGTGTGCAGGGACTGCCGCTGAGCTGCCCTGCCCAGACAGCCTGTGCATCCATGGACAAACCACCTCTTCCTGCAGCCTAATACAGTGGGGTCTGGGGACCTTTCCAAGCTGCGGGTGACGGGGCTCTGGCGTTACCGGGATCTGTTCCTGGCTCTGTCCCTGACCTGCTTGGTGACCTGGGGGAAGTCACAGCCCCTCTCTGTTTTCCTCCTCCCCATTGTCTACTTGGATTGTGATCTCTTTGGGGCAAGGACTGTCCCTCTCTGTCTGTGCAGTGCCCAGCACAATGGGGCTGCTGATCTCAGTCAGGTTCTCTGCCATGTGCTGCACGATGGGGCCCTGATCTCCATCAGTGTCTGTGCAACGCAAGGCACAGCTTATAGACTCACAGACTTTAAATGCAGAAGGTAGAGGTGTATTTCAGATGAGGTCTCGTCGGTGCCTTTTATAACAGTACTAACCCTTTCATGTGTCTGCTGGAAATACCTCACCTGATGTATCCTAGGACTGCATTAACCTATTTCACGGCTGCATCACACTGGCAGCTCATAATTATCCTGTGATCAACCAATACACCCAGGTCTTTCTCCTCCTCTGTCACTTCCAGTTGATAAATCCCCAGCTTATTGCAAAATTATGCACTTGGGGACTAACAACTAGAATTGGTGCACTATTAATTTTCATCCCATTTCTATTACTCCGGCTTTCAAGGACATGCAGATTTTCTTGTATGATTTTCCTGTCCTCCTCCATATTGGCAATCCCTCCCGGCTCTGTGTCCCACTCCCACTTCTTGTGCCAAGATCACTAATAAAAGTGTTGAGTAAGACTGGTCCCAAGACTGATCTGAGGAACTGCACTAGTAACCTCCCTCCAGCCTGACAACTCACCGTTCAATATGAGCCCCTTGTAGACTCCCCTTTAACCAATTTATTGACCTTTCGGTTCTCATATTAATCCCCATCATCTCCAATTTAACAAATAGTTTCCCATGTGGAACTGTATCAAAAGCCTTACTGACATCCAGATCAGGTTTCTCTGGCACAATCTACTTTTTGTAACACCATGTTTTATTTATTAATAGTGCTGAAGGCTGGGAGAAAGTGTTAGCAGTAGGCTGAGCATGGCCATGTGGAGGTGTGGGAGGGGATGGCAGACAGTGGGGAGGGGATGCGGCATTGGATGTGTATGTGGGATTGTGTTTTGTAGGAGTGCATGTCTCTGCTCCCTGTGGCCGTAGCACATTCCGTACCAAAGCAGCACATCAGCAGAGCAGACGCACACACCGTAGCTCTGCCTGGAACACGCAGTGTTCACTGCCAGACGGGCTGGGCGATTTTTCAGGGACCCAGCTTGATGTGCCTAGCTGGGGTGGGTTCAGTTGGGCGGGGATCTGGGGCTCTGATAGTTTGCGATGTTCCTTTTTGCATAGTCAGTTCTTTCCAGTTATTGTTTTACTCCCACCTATGCCAGATGCCGCTCTCTTCGTAACTTGCTTCGGTTATTTCACTTCCAGTTTTTAAATGGGACCTAAGAATTGCAAAGCTGAATGAAAGATAAACAAACAGAACCATTTGAATGTTGGCCCAGAGCTGGTAGAATGGTACCTAGTGACGGTCGGCTGTAATGACCGGGTTCCCTGTAGCGTTTTCTGGTGGGGCGGATAAAGCAACGTCAAAGAGCCAAATGCGCGTTTGAGGGCGAAAGGGCTCGTTAGGTGTTTGCTCTCTAAGGAACATGTCACCGGCCAGGGCCTGCAGTCTGTCAGGAGAGGTGCGCTGGGGGGTATTTAGGAACCTCAAAATAAAAGGTGAAGACGGCTGGGTCACAATATCCAATGAAATCTTGCAAACAATTATATAAATGGCCCCTACTGCTGTTAAAACAACATGGTATTAATACTGATTCAAACCTGACATTAAAATTAGGAGAGAAACGCATGAGAAATGAACTGACACCTACTTACCATTTCTTAATGCCTAAAATGTTGACACTCCCTCACAGCATCTTTTTTTCAAAGCGATGCACAGCACACAGTCAAGTTAATGAATGGAAGCACACCCATTATTGACTGCTTTGTGCTGCATGAGCATCTGATTAAGCACCTAATTACAACTGTAGCACTGTAAGTGGAAATGCATCAACCCAGCTTAGCTCCAAGGTGTTTAGATGGGAATGAAACGTTTCTAAATTAAATACATGGCAGAATGGTTAATGGGGAAAATACACTGAAGTGCCTCTACCCCGTCCTGTTGACTTGTTCTCCCAACTCCCCCATGAGTTCTGGCCTCTTGGTCAACTCAGCTCCCAGTCCCCCATCAGCTGTGCCCTCTCCCAACCTAACCCATTTCTACTGCAATTCTTCACCCTCCTCATCCAGGCAGGGGGTTGGCGCTGCAGCCCCTAAGGTACCTGCATTAATCACTGTGTCTCATACTGGGGCTATTTAGATTTCAGGGAACGATTTCTCAGAATTACTGACTCTGGGAGGTGGGAGAGAGGAGAGGCTGAGAGAGCGTTTGCTCTTACGGCCACGTTCAACTCTGGTAGCCTCCATGTTACCTCACCCTCCACCCTCCCCCATGTGTCTCTGCTCATGTCAGTGTGTCACCTGATCATAATGCCACTGGCTTCAGCAGAGCTCCCAGACAGGAGCTACATCACGAGGGGGTTACAGTACTGAGAGTAAAATACATCACAGGGAGGGTGTAATTATCCTGAAGTGAAACATTCCAGTCTAGGAAGTGAAAGATTTCAAGTACTTCATTACTTAAAATTACGCTTGAAAGGACTGGATTTTTATGAATAAATTGCAGTAAATGTTAATTTCACTGTACACACACACAGATGAAAAAATATTTATATAGGTAATATACAGAAATGCTTCTGGAAAAAGTGGAGTTTGATTTAAGGATATTTACACTGTATATTTTGGGTGTGACATTGACAATTTTTCTTTGAACAGTTATATGATTTGGCTTTTGGACTCTCAACAGTTACTGTTATTAAATAATTGTCTGACGACCCCCATAACTTCCCACAGCTCTGAACATTGAAGTTGTAAACACTGAAAAAAGGGCTTAAAAATAAATATCGCTATCTATTGAAATTAAAAGAAAGAAATAGACACAATGAATTTTGTCAAACCCACTTAACAGCAATTGCAATATGCTAGGGGATGGAAATTCACAACTAAGGCACCAACCTTAATTCTGCCCTGTAGTGACACCAGGCAATTGCCGTAGGGCTACGAATTACGCATTTTAGTGTATATCGTTCCAGGTTACAAATCGATATGATCTAAAGACACATGAGATCTTTTCCTCAGGATATCACCGTCACTGGGTTGTTTCTCTTAGTGGTAATTCCCAGAAGTGAACAGATTAATAACATTTTATCAGCTATGAAGTGACCATTTCAGATTTTTGGGGAATGTCTGTTATTTTGCACTAGGGGCCAGGTCCTTGGAGAGATGGAACCTTGGTTTCATTTTAACTTCTCCATGCTCAGCAGCTTCTGGAATTTGGTTCAAAGTATTTACATGTTTCCCTGCCCTGTTCTTAAAAGTGCTGCTTTAGAAAGTGGGGACGGGCAGGAACTGACTGCAGGATACGTAGCTGAGTCCCTTAGATATTTATAGCTCATCAGAAGGAGGACGGGGATTGGTGGGTGTCTGGGGATTTAATAATAAACACACAAATATCATTGTTCTTAGTGAATTTTCATCTTCTAATTCCCATAACCCACTAATTATCCCTGGCTGCCCTCGCCAGTCTGGGGAGGGAGAACTAGTCGACTGCTGTGGCCAGTGTGGAACCTAGACAAATTAGAGGATTGGGTCAAAAGAAATATGATGAGGTTCAACAAGGACAAGTGCAGAGTCCTGCACTTAGGACGGAAGAATCCCATGCACTGCTATAGACTAGGGACCGAATGGCTGGGCAGCAGTTCTGCAGAAAAGGACCTAGGGGTTACGGTGGATGAAAAGCTGAATATGAGTCAACAGTGTGCCCTTGTTGCCAAGAAGGCTAATAGCATTTTGGGTTGTATAAGTAGGGGCATTTCCAGCAGATCGAGGGATGTGATCATTCCCCTCTATTCAGCACTGGTGAGGCCTCATTTGGAGTACTGTGTCCAGTTTTGGGCCCCACACTACAAGAAGGATGTGGATAAATTGGAGAGAGTCCAGCGGAGGGCAACAAAAATGATTAGGGGGCTGGAGCACATGACTTTTGAGGAGAGGCTGAGGGAACTGAGATTGTTTAGCCTGCAGAAGAGAAGAATGAGGGGGGATTTGATAGCTGCTTTCAACTACCTGAAAGGGGGTTCCAAGGAGGATGGATCTAGACTGTTCTCAGTGGTTGAAGATGACAGAACAAGGAGTAATGGTCTCAAGTTGCAGAGGGGGAGGTTTAGGTTGGACATTAGGAAAAACTTTTTCACTAGTAGGGTGGTGAAGATTACCTAGATGGATTACCTAGAGAGGTGGTGGAATCTCCTTCCTTAGAGGTTTTTAAGGTCAGGCTTGACAAAGCCCTGGCTGGGATGATTTAGTTGGGTTTGGTCCTGCTTTGAGCAGGGGTTTGGACTAGATCCCTCCTGAGGTCCCTTCCAACCCTGAGATTCTATGATTCTATGAACTGAAGGCACAAGGATCTTTCAGTGACTGACTCAAAGTCACCCAGAGTAAAATTCATTTCACTGGATAAAGCCCTAGTTGCTGAGCTCTGCAGAGGGGTGTGGAGGTGAATTCTATCCCCCATTCTTGGGCATAGACCCCCCTCCAATTCTCACCCTGATCTCAGACATTACCCCAACCTTCCCCTGCAGTGATGGACCCACTTGATGCTGCCAGAGCCATCTGCCATGGGACCTGGAGAGGACAGAGGCCCAGCTCCAGAACTGCTCTCTCTGCCCACAGCCCCCAAGCTGTGCTAGAGTTGCCCTGACTTTCCAATCTGCAGATCAGTCCGGCTGTCCCCAGCCCGTGCACCCACCACACACAATCTTTGTCACAACAAACATCCCAGGATTGGGAAAGACCATCTGGGGCTGGCTGCAGTCTCCCATTGCTGCTGTGAGGGAAATGGGGTGGTCCCTCATATAGGATACAAACATACGCCGGGGCAGAAGGGAAATGTAGTTTCTTCCAGGGGTTTGAAATGTTTGGTTTAGAGTCCTGAGCTCTGTCTTCCTGTTTGTCTCCTCCTGCCACTTTCAGATCTCTTGGAGAGACAAGGTGGGGGAGGTAATTGTTTTTAGAACCAATTAAAAATACCTCTTTGCTATCCTGGGACCAACAACTTTCCCCTCTGTACCCCCTCCCCATCACACCTCCCCCTCAGCTGAGACTGTCCCATGTGATAGGAAAATAAGGGTTCAGTCCTGTAGCTGGATTGGGTCTTGCCAGCACTAATGGGAGTGAAAGCCTGTGTGCATTAATGACAGCAGCAGCTCTGGGACTCGACACATAGGGAGAAGAGATGGGAGTGAGCAGGTTGTGTTTGTGCCAGGTGAGAGTTACTCATGCGGGAATTCTGCACCGCTGCGTATGCACAGAATTCACGTCCAGCGCAGAATTTCTTTTTTTGGCTTGAAGAAGATACGTTCTGCCTGAGAAGTGCTACAGTTCTGCCTTTCACCCACAAGATGAACCCAGCTGGCTGCTGCCTGTTCTGGTGCCTGAACAGGCAGCAGCCAGCTGGGTTCATCTTGGTGGGAATTTTTTGCCCCGAGCTATACCCCAAATGGGAGGAGAGTTAGTGGGTGCAACTGGGGAGAGTCCTGAGACACGGCTGCCGCTGGGGGTGGGGACAGGGTGATCATTCTCGCCTTGCAAGAGGGTGTGGAAAGGGCACAGGAGGAGCAAGTGTCCCCTATGGCGAGTGCCCAGCCCCAGGTTATCCAGTCCCAGACGCTTCTTCCCCCACCGTACCCCAAACCTCTTCACCCCTCCAGCCATCAGTTGCCAGGCTTCCCTCGCTGCGAGCCCTTCCTGACTGCAGAGACCTTCTGAGCCAGTCGTGTGTCAGGGCTCAGCCCTCTGGCTGCGTCCTCAGGGCACTTTCTTCCTCTCTCGGGGCACCGTGCCACAGGGCCCCACAAATCTACATTGCTCAGGCTTTGGCTTCAGCCCTGGGTGGGGGCTCAGGGCCCTGGACTACAGCCCCATGCACTGGGACTGGAGCTTTCTGCCCTTGGCCTCAGTGAGTCTAATGCTGCCCTTGCTTGGCCCCTGCCCTGAAACCTGCTAGTGGCCCCCAGGGGGCCCAGGACCCCTAGTTGAGAACCACTGCCTTACCCCACGAATCACAGCAATGTTCAGGTTACTGCCAGTCATAGAATCATAGAATATCAGGGCTGGAAGGAACCTCAGGAGGTGTCTAGTCCAACCCCCTGCTCAAAGCAGGGCCAATTCTCAACTAAATCATCCCAGCCACGGCTTTGTCAAGCCTGACCTCATGCCAAAGGACCAGTCACTTACTGAGGTCAATTGAATCTTAGATCTCACAACAAAGACAACACTTGTAGCCAGTCCTGTCATAACCTGTATTAAGATTTATTTAAAAGAAAAGGAGAGTTGTTTACGAAGTTAAAGCAGGTAATCCGATAGATGCAGACGAGTTACAGTCTTAAATTTCAAAAGATAATAGAAGCTTCTATAATAAGCAAGCTCTGCATATTCTTTAGGACTAACCCAGTCTAGGCAGCTGGGGATCTCGTGCTTATGCCTAGAAACTTTGCCCCCCCCCTCCCCCGAGTCCAAGCAGCATACAGATCATCAGTTCCTTCTGCATGGGGTTTTTTATCCCTTTCCTGCCATGTGCTCTGAGCTGCAAAGTCAGCTAATGGGAAGTCAAGAGCACAACAACAGTCTTTTGTCATCTTTAGCATCCCATAATAGTCTCTCTGGTGTTGATAAACCTTTCCTGCCAGGCAGGGTGTAATGCATTCGGTTGCCAGTCAGCACTTCACCTAGGTAAAGTCTCTCTCCTGTCTGGTGATTTACAGAGCCACAGAGGCTCCCAATGCAACTAGTCAGATATTAACCCAGGCAGCAACTCACAAGCATTCAATAAAGTGTGAGCGCATTCTTATAATCCTAATACCTAATACTAACACAAGTGAGTCAGACTGATTCCAGCGATGCGTTTGTCCCTGTTCAATGAAGACATGGGGGCTTTTGCAAAAGCTAACACCTCATCTGCCAGTGTCACAGGCAGGCTGGGCAGGGATGGTGTCTCTAGCTTCTGTTTGCCAGAAGCTGGGAATGGGTGATGGGGTGGATCATTTGATGGTTACCTGTTCTGTTTATTCCCTCTGAAGCACCTGGCATTGGCCGCTGAGCTAGATGGACCATTGGTCTGAGGCAGTGGCCAGCTTTTATGTTTGCAGTCTGTATGAGGAGTATATACTCATTTGGACTCACGGGGGTGCCACAGAAAGGAACAAGATGTGCTGAGGCAAGAAGGCCCAGTCTCAGAGCCCCCGGGGTCACGCTTCCCAAAGGCTAAAACTAGGCCCAGCCCATGAAGGGGACACTGCCAGGAGAGACTGTATAAAGGCTGGAGCATCAAATCGCTTTGTAAACCTGAGAGAGCTGCCTTGGGAACAGTGACAGGGAGAATCAGGTGTTTGTCCAGCCTGCTCTTAAATATCCCCAGTGATGGAGATTCCACAACCTTCCTAGACAATTTATTCCAGTGCTTAACCACTCTGACAGTTAGGAAGCTTTTTTTCCTAATCTCCATCCTAAACCGCCCTTGCTGTAATTTAAGTCTGTTGCTTCTTGTCCTATCCTCAGAGGTTAAGAAGAACAATTTTTCTCCGGCATCTTTGTAACAACCTTTTATGTACTTGAAAACTGTGATCGTCCCCTCTGAGTCTTCCCCAGTTTTTTTCAATCTTCCCTCATAGGTCATGTTTTCTAGCTCTTTAATCATTTTTGTTGCTCTTCTCTGGACTTTCTCTAATTTGTCCACATCTTTCTTGAAATGTGGCCCCCAGAACTGGACACATTACTCCAGTTGAGACCTAATCAGTGCAGAGTAGAGCGGAGGAATTTCTTCTCGTGTCTTACTTACAATACTCCTGCTAATACATCCCAAAATGATACTTGCTTTTTTGCAACACTGTTGACTCCTATTTAGCTTGTGGTCCACTAGGACCCTCAGATCCCTTTCCACAGCACTCCTTCCTAGGCAGTTATTTCCCATTTTGTATGTGTGCAACTGATTGATCCTTCCTAAGCGATGTACTATGCATTTGTCCTTATTGAATTTCATCCTATTTACTTCAGACCATTTCTCCAGTTTGTCCAGATCATTTTGAATTTCAGTTCTATCCTCCAAAGCACTTGCAACCCCTCCCAGCTTGGTATCGCCCGCAAACTTGATAAGTGTAAGAGAGAGACTCTGCTCCTGGGAGGGTTTCATCATGTGTCAGAGGGTTACACCCTGGTGGGAGGGCGCTAGGCCTGTACTGGGATACGGTCACTCTGTGCTTCACAGTGTGGCAGAACCTAGAGTGTCCATTAGCAGGGAACAATGCTGGGGGGAATTGACATGTGGAAAGGACAGAAACCCTGTCTGAATTCTCTCACATTGCCCTTCTCGTCCTGGCAGGCTACAGAATAACATCCACATTTCGCCCTAAATCATCCCCTCCTCCCAGGGTGAAGAAAATGGCTGCAATGGAGCTGACTCAGGTAAGGGATTCTCAGGGAGCTGGTGGTGGGTTCTGCTTGGAGGGAGAGAAGCAGTAAATGTATAGGAGGGTGGGAGCCAGTGATGAGCTGCCAAAATATTAACAACAGGTTCCCTCCTCCTCACCACACGAGGGGTCATGCCCCCTTCCCGGGGGGTCATGCCACATCCAACCCCCTGTGTTCCTTGACACCCCCCCCGGGGACCCCTGACCCATCCCCTCCTTCCCTGTCCCCTGACTGCCCCCTGCCACCCCATCAAACCCCTCCTCTCATTCTTGATGCCCCCCTGGAACCTCTGCCCCATCCAAACACCCCTTCTCTCTGTCCCTGACTGCCCCCCAGCACCTCATCCAACCCCTGCTCCTTCCTGACTGCCACCCAGGACCCCCATTCAACCCCCTTGTACCCTGCCCTCTGACCGCCCCGACCCCTATTCAGCCCCCCACAACCCACCGAACACCCCCTCCCTGTTCCCTACCCCCTTACCACACTGCCTGGGGCCAGGACCGCAACTGGCGCCACAGGATCCGACTCTCCGATCCGGGCTGGAGCCACTCGGCCGGGACCGGTGCTGCAGGGCCCGTGCTGGGCCGGATCGGAGCCGCTCGGCCGGGACCAGCCCGAGCCAGGGGTGCTTGGCCGGAACCCGGCTGGGGCACTCGGCCGGGGCCAAGGGGAGCCGCTCAGGTGGAGCCGGACTGGGCCGTGTACGCGGTCCCCCCCCCCCCAGCCCGGCTTACCTGCCTGATGCTTGTTTCAGGCTTCCCGCAAATATTTGATTCGTGGGAAGCAGGGGAGGGGGAGGAGAAGGAGGGCGGAGCGTTCACAGGAGAGGGGGAGGTGAGCTGGGGCCAGGGGCCGGGTGGACAGCTGCCCGAGCCTTTGTTAAATTTAAAAGCTTTTTCAGAACCGGTTGTCCTGGAACAACCAGTTCTAAAAAGGCTTCTAAGTTTAACAACCGGTTCATGCGAACCGGCTGGAGCTCACCACTGGTGGGAGCTGCTAGAGGTGGTGGGAGGCAGGAAATATCTTGGGTGGAGAAAGGGAGGGGACAGGATGTGACAAACCTGCTGAGACTTGTGTAATGTAGGGTGTGATGGGTTGTCACCCCGGGGTGCAGTCTGGGGGGCTTCTGGGAACCGCTGTGCCCTCTAACCCTCAAGCTGGGCTGGCCCTTCTCACACTGCTTTGCTGGAGATTCAGCCAGCCTCTCCAGGGCCTGTTATCACCCAACACGACAGCAGGTGGCGCCATGCAGCCAACTAAGCTACCTGAGTGCTTTACCTGAGCCACTCAAGGAGAGAGAGAAGACAACAGCCAATTTCCCAGCGATAAGTGATAGCAAACAGATCAAAGCAGATTACTTAGCAAATAACCAAAAACTCAAACCAAGCCTAACATACTAGATGGATAGAATTTGAATTAGCAGTTTCTTACCCTGACTGATGTTAAAAGCAGTCCCCCAAGTTTCCATACACAAGCTAGAAATCCCTTTACCCTGGGACCAGCACTTCCCCCAGTTCAGTCTTTGTTCCTCAGGTGCTTCCAGGAGTTCTCTTGTGCAGGGAATGAGGCCAAGAGATGATGTCACACCCCACCTTCTGTAGCTTTTCCATATGGCAGGAACCCTTTGTTCCAAACTCAGTTCCCAGTCCAGTTTGTGGAAAAATACAGGTACCAAAATGAAGTTCATTGTCATGTGATCTGGTCACATGTCTTTGTTGCTGAGCCATCAGCACTGTCTGGCTTCTTCATTGTTGTACCTGAAAGGCTCGTTGTGGCTGTTTCCCAGAGTAAGCACATTTGAAAGACAGATACAGAGTCAATATCCATAACTTCAGATACAAACATGATCCATGCACATAGGTAGAATAATCATTCAGCAAATCATAACTTTTCCAGTGACACCGCACATGACTCATCTTGTACAAAATGCCTCATGTCCTAATCATATTATAATCCTGTCACTATGCTGAATATGGGCTGTAGTGTCAGCTAGGGCCTAATTTCAAGGCACAGGAGTTGGGAATGAAACTTCCCGTCTTTGTGGAACAGGAAATAACCCCCCAGCCAAGGATGGGAAAACTTCCCAGACTCCCAGTGCTGGAGCCTGAACCTACTGACACTTCATTAGGTACCCCCCACCCCCAGTCTTTGTGGCAACTGCAAACGTTATCGGTGATGATTTTATATTCTCTTCCAGGTCATTGATAAGAATGTTAAATAGCACAGGGCCAAGATCCAATCCTTGCGGGAACCCGCTAGAAAGAAATCCACTCGACTGTGGTTCCCTATTTAAAATCCCAGTTTTTAATCTATTTAATGTATGCCGTGTGTATTTTGTACCTTTCTAGTCAAAATATTGTGCTGAACCAACTCATATGCCTACATATATTACATCAGTACTGTTAGCTGCAACCAAACTTTTGATCTCATCCAATAAAGATATCCAGTTAGTTTGATAGGATCTATTGTGTCTAAACCTTTTTAATGGGTACTAATTATATTACCCTCCTTTCTTTATTAATGAAATCCAGTATTGGCTGCTCCATTCTCTTGCCCAGTATCGATTTCAGACTGACACACTTGTAATTAGCTTGGTCATCTCTTTTACACTTTTTAAATATTGGCACAGCATTAGCTTTATTCCAGTCTTCTGGAAGTTCCCAAGTGTTTCAAGTCCTAATTAAAATCAACATTAACAGTCCACCATGCTCCTCCAGCAGGTCTTTCAGAACTCTAGTTATCTGGACCCACTGATTTAAACACATCTAACTTTAGTAGCTGCTGTTTAACATCCTCGTGAGTTACTTTTGGAATGGAAAGACTGTCAGCGTCAACATCTTATGATATGAGTTACATCATCTGTTTTTCTGCAAATCCAGGAGAGAAATATTTTGTACTTTTAAAAACTTCCTTCTTATTTTCATTGGTTGATCATTGATTTCTATTAGCTTCCCTTGCCAACTTTCTACAATTCTGACCTTTGAACTTAGATTCTTTACTATTGAGTTCCCTTTTCTTCCATATATTTTATTTGGAGAGTGTTGGGATTCCTACCAGGGAGCCACCAGCAGGGTCCAGAGCCAGCCCCATCTTTTATATTAAGCTCTGGCTAGTAGGTACGTGATAAATGTGATGACCCTGCCTCCGTCTGTCAGCTGGGAGACACAAAGGTTCTCTCTTTCTACCCTCTGATGCCATCTGGCTGCTCTAAGCAAGGTGGGGTGGGACTCTGTTAACATGTGCCTCCCAGAGCTTCCATTTCCCTGGTGCTGCTGTTCTGTGAGTAGTGGGGCTGTGAGTGGGGCAGCAGGTACTGAGTGTTGGACTCTTGCTCTTTCAGGGGCCGGTGACCTTCGAGGAGGTGGCTGTGTATTTCACCAGGGGAGAGGGGGCTCTGCTGGACCCTGTTCAGAGAGCCCTCTACAGGGATGTCATGCAGGAGAACTATGAGACGGTGACCTCACTGGGTAAGGAGTCCTGTCCCCTGGGTCATTAGAAGCTGTGGGGTCTCTAAAGAAGCTGAGCAGTAATAACTTTATACCTTTATTCATCATCCAGGTTTTGACAAGTTTCTTTGTCCCCCTTTTTTTCCTTATCTCCCATACACTAGCAGGCAGCAGGGAGGGAGGAGGTTGTGAGAGACGAGGAGGGAACACAAGAAGCTCCCAAGGCGCCGGGAGGTGGTGCCAGCTGCCAGGAATGGGAAGAAGGAGAGGGGAGTGTGGAGGAAGGGCACCCAGGAAGTGGGGTGGGTGGGTCAGTGGGAGGGAGGAGAGGTTTGGGGATCTAGAGCTGTGGGGGATCCCAGACCTTTAACCCCTAATCCCGACCCAAACCTCAGGTAAATCCCAGACTTCAGCATAACCACTCTCACAAAGCCTCAGCTTAATATAAGACCCTGAACTGTAGCAAGCTTAGGCTACGTTTACTAAATCGAATCACTAAATCGACCACGGCTAGATCGATCTCAGAGCGTCGATCCCGGCTGTAGTGTCGACCTGCCCTTAATAACCCATTTATCTATGTTCACCTCCTTGCCCCTCCACGCATGGTCCAAGCTAATAAGCAATTCTCTGATCATGACATCTTACCTCTAGTGAGTATGAAATTGCCCACAAGACGTGAGACTGGGTCATAGATTGTAAAATCAGGTCGGGGTCAAGAAGAGTGAGAGTTTGGAGAGAGTTTTGTCCCCCCTCTCCCCATCTGCAGCAGCCACAAGCTGTCTCCCTCCTGGCTCCTTGGATCTCTGAGCCTGTCCCTCCTGAGGCTGCGTGGCCCAGTTCTTGTTTCTGATCTTCTCCTTTTCCGGAAGAATTAGAGGCTGTTGCTCCTGAATGTTAGTGTGTAATTCCCCAGCCTTCTCCTCCCACTGGGGGAGTTTAATTCTCCCTCCCATTACCCCTGAGTCACTAGATTTCCTAATTCCCCAAAATGTGCTTTTGCAGTGTCACAGTTCAGGGATAGCGAAGCCTTTCACCTGCCTCCATGGTCTGCTCAAGGAATGGCCTGTCAGGTATCAGGCCTCTAGCCAGCCCCTCTCTATGGGCAGGGACCCACATGCCTCTCCTTTTTGACCAGGGTTTGAGGATTGCAGCTTGTCCTCCACTGTGTTCACTGGACTAACGTCCAGTTCCTGTGCTTTGCTTTCTCTCCAGGGGCTGTGAGCAGTTTGTCTGAGACAGATGTGGGACTTTTGGTGATACTTGTATGATGCCAATACACACCTCAGTTTCCTGCTGTGATTGGTATTGCTGTGATTCTAAAGAGCAGGAGACATGAGGTGTTTTGTCACGTATCTGTCATGGGGTGATATGAATGGGTCATTAAGGACTGGCTGGGAGTAACCTACATCAATGGAATACCCGACAGAGACAAGGGAATGATTGTCACCCAGGGCCGCCCAGAGGATTCAGGGAGCCTGGGGTCTTCGGCGGCGTGTCCCCCTTATCCGCTCTGACACCACAGAGCATTTTCCCCGTGTCCCCCTTACCAGCTCTGACACTGCAGAGCATTTACCCTGTGTCCCCTGCTCCCCCTCCTGTTTGACTCAGTTTATATAGTAATATTCTCAGCTATGTCTTTGCTTAACCAATCATTGTACTGAAATTTAATTAACCAATCCTAACACATTGAAACATAATTCTCTAACCAATTGTATCCCACTACCCTAATTAACTTACACTAGCAAAATTAATTGTACAGCAGAGAAAAACAATTAGAGAACCAGACTGATTAACATTGTAAAAGTGGTGGCCATAAAGATAGAACAATACAGAAATGAGGGTTTCACAACCACAAGCATTGAGAAGTGATTTCTTGCCAGACAGGCTGCTGTCAGACTAGGTTTTCATTAACCATCTTAAGATCTGTTTCTTTATCTGGTGGTGATGGGTGCTATCAGGACAGGATCATCTTCCTAACAGCCCAATAGCACCTCATTTCAGTGTGACTGGTTTGGGATGTGAGGATGTGACCCTTCGCTTCCCAGCTTATGGCTGCCCCTGCTGCTTAGCCAAAGGCCTTAGCCTAAGAACAAGGCCTCAGATGGTCACAGTAAGAGAAGGCCCTTACAAATACAGACAGTGATTTTGATTCTTTGTTTTCACACTCCTGTAAGTAGCTAAGTGATAAAAATACCCCTAAGTTCTTAAACTATAGGCTTTACAGGCAGGCCTGAATATCTCTATTCTAACAGTGGGGTCTATCCCTCCCCCCATTCTGTGTCTGTCTTGTGTATTTAGATTGTAAATTCTTCAGGGCATGGGCCATCTACTATTCTGTGTTTGTACTTGTCCTAGCACAATGGGGACCCACTGTTAGTTGGTCCTTAGGCACTAAGGTAATGAATATGATTTATAATCATAATAACTCTCCTGCCACTTTGAGCCAAGGAAGCTGGCCTTGGGATGTTACTGCTTAAAAATGAGCATGGACTATTCTTTGTGACAAGTATCCCACAAATTCCACTGACCTCCCTTGTTTTCTTTGCCTACAGTAGGGTTTCCAGTTTCCAAACCTGATGTGATCTCCCAGCTGGAACGAGGGGAAGAGCCGTGGGTCCCAGACCTCCAGGGCTCTGAGAAAGAAGTGCTTCCAAGAGCTGCCTGCACAGGTGAGGACTTGGTTAAACCAACTCAACAACTGTGTGGGAATGCAGGAAACATTCGGGATGCCCTACAAAGACCCTGTGAGCTCTCCAAGTTCAGGATTGTTCCCTGCAGATGTGGAATCATTATGGCAGATGTCACTCATGGCTTCCCTCCTATTCTGACTGACAACTGGCAGCAGGTCGCTCCCCGATCTCTCTTTCCCCTGAGTGTTCTCATGAGATGCAGACCAAAACTGATCCCTTCCTCTCTCCTCTGGGGAAGGTTTTGGGGAAAATCAGCTCCTGATAGGTTTGATTTCTCCCACACATATTTTGGATTCTTCATCCCTTTTTCCATTCCTCTCTCTGTGATTTTCTTTCTTTCCGGTGCAGGTAGTGATCTGTGTCTGGATTCTCTCTGTCTCCCATCAGGTGAAGGGATGGTGAGTCAGAATGAGGAGGAGAAACCCCAGCAGGAAGATGTTGAGCAAGGAGAACCACATGGAACTTTATCAGGAAGATCCAAAGGGCATGTTTCCGGGAGTTATGCACTCCCAGAAAAAACAAAAGCCTGTGAGACTCAGGGGAGCCCAGAGGGAAACTTTAGTAGCCTCTCAGACCTGATAACAAGGGACAGTATCAACTTGGAAGAGACACGCTACACATGCCATGAGTGTGGGAAAAGCTTCAATCGGAGCTCTGCCCTTATCAGACATCAGAGAATCCACACAGGAGAGAAACCTTATGAATGCTCTGAATGTGGGAAATGCTTCATCGATAGTTCAACCCTCATCTCGCATCAGCGAATCCACACAGGAGAAGCGCCCCACACATGCTCTGAGTGCGGGAAAAGCTTTAGTCGGAGCTCACACCTTATCACACATCAGAGAATCCACACAGGGGAGAAGCCCTACACATGCTCTGAGTGTGGGAAAAGGTTCAATCAGCGCTCAAACCTTCTCACACATCAGAGAATCCACACGGGAGAGATGCCTTACACGTGCTCTGAGTGTGGGAAAAGCTTTAGTGAGAGCTCTGCCCTTATCAGACATCGTAGAATCCACACAGGAGAGAAGCCGTACACATGCTCTGAGTGTGGGAAAAGCTTCAGTCGGTGCTCAGACCTTCTCACACATCAGAGAATCCACACAGGGGAGACGCCCTACACATGCTCTGAGTGCGGGAAAAGCTTCAGTCTGCGCTCAAACCTTCTCACACATCAGAGAATCCACACGGGAGAGATGCCTTACACGTGCTCTGAGTGCGGGAAAAGCTTCGGGCGGAGCTCTAACCTTATCGCACATCAGAGAATCCACACAGGGGAGACGCCCTACATGTGCGCTGAGTGTGGGAAAAGCTTCCGGCGGAGCTCTCACCTAACCAGACATCAGAGAATCCACAGAGGGGAGACGCCCTACACATGCTCTAGGTGCGGGAAAAGCTTCGGGCGGAGCTCTCACCGTATCACACATCAGAGAAACCACACAGGGAGAAGCCCTACACGTGCTCTGAGTGCGGGAAAAGCTACAATCAGCGCTCAAGCCTCCTTAGACATCAGAAAATCCCCATGAGCAAGAACTGTAATAAATCCCTTGACTAGGGTTGGCCAAAAAAATTTTTTTAAAAAAATCACGTTTGCTCATTCCCACATAGTGATTTTTGTACCATCTTCACCGTGGTGTGTCAGCTCCACCAGATCAGTTCCCTGCTTCTGCCTTTTGCAGCTCACCCTTCTTTGGGGTCAGGCCTGTGATCTTTTCTATCAACTCCTTTCCTTTTGAGTCACAGGAGTGTGTGTCCCTCCAGCCAGGAATATTCATCCCTCCAGGTGGCGGAAGAGAGGTTTGATCCCAACAAGCTACACTGAGGCAAAAACTACCTGTGCCTGACATCCATTAGGACTGTACATGGCGTTGGCTGCTCAAGTTAGTGATCTTAATGTGAAAAATTGTAGTGCAGATGCCACCCAGGTGCAGTGGTTGCCATTAGCTTTCCCCTTGACCTGACCTAAACTCCATCACTTTTCCTTTTCTAAACAAACCCTGAGCATCACGGTTATACTGTTCCCCCATTTCACAGCAATTGTTAGTCATCGAGTTCTCCGTTGGGGAACAAATTGTTTCATTCCCAGTTGCTCTGATGTTGCTGCAGGTTGTGCTGGGGAGCAGATATTTTTATTATCAATTTCCGCACTTAAACTATATTGAACTATAACAAAGAGCAGGAACAGGGCAGGGATAGGGAGAAATGTCATTTCACCCGTTGCAACAACAGACGTAGTTAGGGTAAGTCAGAGGGATTCCCTTATTCCCCGTCACCATCCTCCTTCAATCCATGCTAGAACCTAAGAATCCTTTTCCTTTCCCCCGTTGTGGGATGGGAGACTTCCAAAAGTGCTCCCTGTGCTATAGCACATGGCTAAGCTCAGAGAATAAATCCCCAATAGCCCCTGAGCTTTGCTTTTTGAATTCTGTATTTCCAATTACTTCAAGCAGATAGACACACACACAAGACACAGAAGAAACTGAATTATTTGAGCTATCAACATTTCCACTTTCCCACAGCATGTTAGTTCTGAAGGTTGTTTTAATTTGTTTATTTTCTTGGAACCAGAAATGGGGAAAGAGACACTGGAGTCAATGGAATTACAGCAGGAAGGGATAAGTCTCATGATTCGTCACTAACCAAAGGCTTTGTGAACAGAGCGATAATGTTACTGAATGGTCTGGCTAACCCTGCAGTTAGAAACAATCAGCTCTATGGGTGGTAAATTGACAGAGGCTCTGCTGCTGATCATGAAATAGAAGCACATTACCTTTAAACAGCTGCTATTTCAGTGCCTCTGGAAGTACAGAAAACAAAGATCTGTGTTAAAGGAACGTTGCCATTTCTCAGAGCCCCAATTTCTGTTGTGTGTGTACAGGAAGGTTTGAATGTGTAGCAGGTAGTTTAGTAAAACTTAACTATTTTATGTGTGTAACAGGCTCCTGCCCACCTCCAGCAGAGGTTTCAGTCACATACGATGGCAACTTACCGAATGTCACACAAATTAGCCCATCCCTCCCCATATCCAGTCTCTGACGGGAATGTTCGAATGAGGCAGAGAACTGGGAAAGTATCGCAGTAGGAATACATTAAAAAGTGGGATTAATCAGAGCTGGGCTGCAGACAGAGCCTGTTCTAGAGCTGGTGAAGTGACAGGGACACACTCCCGCTCGTGCTGACTCTGAAATAACAGCAGAACCAGATCGAAGAGAATGAACTCATGGGCAGCTGCCCTGTCAGTGCATCACTCACCTGGCAGGTGTTACACAAAACACAGCACTTCCCTCCACTGCCACCACTTCATTATACTGGCCATGGGGCTGTTTGTCCTGCAGGACTTTGATCTCTCCGGGTGGTCCATGGTGATTCATAACAGAGCCATTAGGGGAGCAGGAGTCATCCCAATGGAAATCTCTGCACTTCTTTCTCAGTGTTACCTTCTTAGCCCTGGCTTTGGAGATGACCTTAGCCTTATCCTGTCTTGATTTTAGGTAGGATTTTGATCACCTTCTGGGGCTTGGCAGCTTAGAACTTTTGAGGGCTTTTCTCTGCCTTTTTGGTCCCCGCTGCAGTCAGTACATTCTAGACATGGGCATGGTGACCTTCCTGGGGATCTTGACAGCTTTAGCCAGCTTCTTGGTGGCTATTTTCCTGCTCACAGCCACTGTCTTCTCATGCCTTGTCCTGGGGGCCCAGCTGCTGGTTGAATGGGAAGGAGCCAAAGTGCTGGTGACTTTAGCCCACACCAAGTTGCCTTTGCTCGTCAGACTCCTGAACCCCAACTGGATGTGGTTCTTGTTCTTCTGCACAGCACAGCCCTGGAGAAGAGGGATCTGCAAATGTACATTCCTATGATCCCTTTGTTTAATTGATGAAAACATAAACTAGACACTTAGAGGCTAGGAACTGATTTCAGCTGATGGACAGGTGTGCTAGGTTTTTAAGCATTTGGACAGTGAAATGTTGAGTGTTACATTCATTTCAAGCATCCCCGTATAGTGGAGCTCCTGAACATAATGGAGAATGGAAATGAAAATGTTTTCCCTTTTTTCAAAAATAAAAATAAAAAAATAAGAGGCTTATTAGAGAGCATTTGGATTTGAAGCAGGGACCGCTTGATCTGCAGTCAAACACTCTACCACTGAGCTGTACCCCCATGAGAGCAGATGCTCTCCCCATTCTAGCTGAAGCACATCAGTGATTCCAATGGGAGGGGCAGGTTCTCTCTGGGCACAGAGATTTTTTGGGGAGTTGGTGGCTCCTTTCTTTCCTCACCCTGGAGTAAACTCAGCTTTTTATTCCATGGTACATGTTTTATGGATTAACAACAGCAGCTTGAAGAAAGAGGAGAGTGAATATCTCACTCTCAGGGCTGATGGTGGCCACGTCCCCTCTGTCTGACCATTGCCAATGCAGGAGAGAAGGTTTCAATGGAATTGAATGCCCTGACTCAGCCTAGAGACACAGAAAGGTTTTGCTGTTCGTTGAACGGCAAAGGAAATTGTGTCTGTATGTGAAACTGAGGAGGGACATGAAATGCCCACAGGGTGGCGCAATACCCTAAGCTAAGGCAGGAGGGTGAAGGAGTGGGGCTGAGGAATGACTGAAGTGGACTCACCTGGGATTGAAATGACATTTGTTTGTGTCGGGCAGTGAGAAATGTGACATTAATTCAGATGCAGGGTTGAAGCTTCTTTAGCTGCTTGTAGAACTTGAACTTGATTTCCCAGAAGGGAGAAAGGGAAAGTCTGGGGCTGCCTTGAGTCCCTGGCTGGAGCAGTGTATAAAAAAGGCTCCAGAGACGCAGTTGGCAATTACAGGCCACTAAGGCTAATCTCAGTACCGGGCAAATTGGGTGGAATTGTAGAGCCCAATGATTAGACCCATCGGTGAATGGAATTTGCTGGGTGTAGCGGGTGGTTACCTGCTCCTGCCCTGCGGGGCTTGAAGCGCCCAGGAGAGGGCTGGGGCTGGGGCAAGGAGCCTGGGCTGATTGGGGGAAGCAGGCTCAGCTGTGGCCATGCCCCAGTCAGGCCCAGCTGGCCCCTATAAGAGGCTGTGAGCCAGGAGCCCAGTCAGTCTCCCTCTGCTTGTAGTGAGAGAAGGGCCTGGCTGCAGGGACCCAAGCAAGACACCTAGATTGGGAGTAGGGCTGGGGAAGGGCCGGAGTAGGGCTGGGGAAGGGCCAGAGGAGCTGGGAGCTCTGGCCGGGAAAGCCCCAGGCTGCAGGCCTGACTAGGTGCAGGGTTGCAATGGAGCAGCCCAGGGGGAAGCAGAGGCGGCAGGTCCAAACCCCTTTGCCTGTGATGAGTGGCTCATACTGCAGTCTGCCCCAGTGACCGGGGGCTGGATGGAGACTGGGCAGTAGCCAAGACTGAGGTGAAGTGGGGATAGTGGGTGGGGGTTCCCCTGGGAGGGGGAGACCCAGAACTGGGGGGGTACTGCCAGGGGGTACTGCCAGGGTAAAAGGGGCACTGGGGTCCTGGGAGGAACGGGGCCAGCTGCGGTAAGGCGAATCACCAGCCTGAAGAGGGTGCTCTGAGGGCTGGAGAGCTAATTCCCAACATGACCAGCAGGAGGTGCTGCCGGGTGAGTCTGCCCCTGCTTACATTGAGGAAGAATGAACATGGTTTTTGTAAAGGAAAATCATGCCTCACAAATCTACTATAATTCTTTGAGGGAGTCAACAAGCATGTGTATAAAGGTGATCCCGTGGATATAGTATACTTAGATTTTCAGATAACCTTTGATAAGGTCTCTCCCCGAAGGCTCTGAAGCAAAACGGGATAAGATGGAATGTCCTCTCTGGGATAGGTAACTGATTCAAAGGCAAGAACGAAATGGTCTGATTTTCAGAATGGAGAGAGGTAAATAGTGGTGTCCCCCTGGGGTCTGTACTGGGACCAGCACTGTTCAACATACTCCTGAGTGATCTGGAAAAAGGGGTAAACTGAGGTGGCAACATTTGCAGATGATACAAACCAACTCAAGTTTGTTACGTCCAAAAGAGAGTGCAAAGAGTGACAAAGGGATCTCACCAAACTGAGTGACTGGGCAGCAAGAAGGCAGATGAAATTCAGTGTGGATCAATGCAAAGTAATGCACATGGGAAAGCGTCCCAATTCTACATCTAAACTGATGGGGTCTAAATTAGCTCTTACAACTTAAGAAAGAGATCTTGGAGTCACTGTGGATACTTCTCTGAAAACATCTACTCAATGAGCATCGGCAGTCAAAAAAACCAACAAAATGTTGGGAAGTCCTTAGGAAAGGGATGGCTAGTGAGACAGAAATATAATATTGCCTGTCTATGAATCTGTGGTATGCCCACATCTTGAATACTGGAGCTGGTCCCCCATCTCAAAAAGATATATTGGAATTGGGAAAGGTACAGAAAAGGGCAACCAAAATGATTAGGGGTCTTGAACAGCTTCCATGTGAGGTGAGATTAATAAGACTGAGGGGAGTTTTCAGCTTGGAAAAGATGATTAAGGGGGGGCTAGGATAGAGGTCTATAAAATGATGACGGGTTTGGAGAAAGTAAATAAGGAAGTATCAGAGGGGTAGCCGTGTTAGTCTGGATCTGTAAGGAAGTGCTATTTACTCCTCATAACACAAGAACTAGGGGTCACTAAATGAAAGGAGTAGGCAGCAGGTTTAAAACAAACCAAAGGAAGTATTTCTTCACCCAACACACAGTCAACCTGGGGAAACGTTGCCAGAGGATGTTGTGAGGGCCAAGACTATAACAGGGTCCACCAAAGAACTAGATAAGTTGATGGAGGATGGGTCCATCATTGGCTATTAGCCAGGATGGGCAGGGATACAAAACCATGCTCTTGAAGTGTCCCCGGCCTCTGTTTGCTGGAAGCTGGGAATGGGTGACGGGATGGATCGCTTGATGATTCCCTGTTCTGTCGATTCCCTCGCAGGCACCTGGCATTGGCCACTGTGGGAGGATAGGATTCTGGGCTGGCTGGACCATTGGTCTGATCCAGTATGGCCGTTCTTATGACTAATAGAAGGCAGTCCCCACCAGCAATATTTATATTTGGTGCACTGAAAGGGCTAACTTCCCAAAGCTGACCCAAAGGTTTAGTAAAAGTGTTTTGGAGAAAAACACTAAACAGAACAATGCGAATGAAAACTGGGAGGTATTGTTTAAGGAGCTTGTTAGATGGGGCATAAGCCACATTGCCTAATTAGCTGAGCTTGCAATGGCCTTCCACTCAACTCCCTGACATTTCTCCGTCTGCAAATGTGGTACCCATTTTAAAACCTAGATCCAATCAATTACAACATGTCCGGGAAGATTCTAGGCATCAATGATCTGATCATTGGGTTGATGGCGGTAAACAAGAGCTTCCCATAAGGCTCCCTCCCTCCCTCTTCCCAAGAGCCACCCTCATCCTCTCTCCCCTTTCTGCTCCTGCATCCTCTGCAAACTTTTGAAGACAGATGCCTCGTGATGGCCTTTGCTCATGGGGATGTTGCCTCTTGGTCAGGGTTTTGGCCCTTTTGGGGGGAAGGATGCAGCAGATGGGGGGGGGATAGCCCAGGGCCTCCCATGGGCTCTGACCCAGGCCATTCTGAGGGCAACACTTCCTACCACCCCCCTATTGTCCTAAGTTCACAGTTTATCACAGGAAGCTCTGAAGGGTGTCAGCTCACTGCTTGGTACCTCTTCTCAGCCGGGTGTGGCATGGCAGCTCTCTCCTTGGGGTGGCAGCTGCCTCTGTTATGCTGACGGATCCAGGTTGGTGACACGGTGGTGGGCGGCATTGAACCGGGGACCTCTGGAGCTTAGTGTGGGGGCCTCTACAGCATGAACTAAAAGCCACCCGGCTGTTGGCGAGGGCTGTATAGAAGACATGTTTTATTGCTCATTCTAAGTGATCTCGGTGCCACTAGCTGGGAAACACCACCACACCCTGGAGGTGTGTCGGTTACATACTTCCCCTAGCTGAGGAAGCGCATCCTGAGCTTCGGAGAGTTTCCAGTTGTAATCCCGGACGACCCCTGTAACAATGTGACCACTGGCAGGACACTGCTGAGAGTATCAATTCAGGACAAATAGCTTGGAGCAGGGCAGTCAGAGCCTGAGGCTGGGTGTCCTTTACTATTAAAGCACGTCACACCAGCCATGCAGAGAGGGCTTTGGTTTTACCCCACTGGCGAATCGGACGTAATACAAGCAATTCCCTCAGCTATTCCAGTTCCCTTGTATCACCACCAGAACTGCTGCTTATGGGGATGAATGGTTATGAAAACCAATACCCCAGTAAAAGAAAAAAGGTTCTCTTAAAGGACTAAGCCCCAGATGCAGGTCAATAGATTAGTCAGATCTTACCCACAAATCACGCTTTTGCAAATCATTTAGCATTGTTATGGAAAAATTGATCCATGTGTTGTGTTTTCAATCAGATCAGCCTGAGGCCTTTTATTGATTAGAAGCACGCAGGGGAGAACCGTTATGGAAATGGCCTACCTGAAGCTGGTTACAGACAGCCTTATAAAGCTTAAAACCACAATCGTAATATGCAAGTTACATAATTTCCTTATTATTTTGCTAAAAAAATATTGCAAAGTTAATGCTGATTGGAGCAGGAGTAAATTTCTTCCATATTAGGCTTTTCCTGTTGTTACTTATCTGTTCTGTGCGGTTACGTGCTGGCAGTCGGGGATATTACAAAATTGTTTTTCAGTTGGGGACGGTTAGGACTTTCCACTGTCTCCTCCGTGCCCCCCTGCTTGGCTTGTCTGGCCTTCCCTGGCAGCTTGACAAGAGGCCTGGGCCTACAAGGCCTTGGATAACACTGGATTTTCCCTTACAGCATCTAAAATATAAAGGTTTATTCATAAAAAGAAAGAAATATAGGTGAGAGTTAAAATTTTTACAGGAATTAATTACACACAGTAATGGCAAAGTTCTTGGTTCAGGCTTGTAGCAGTGATAGAATAAACTGCAGGTTCAAATCAAGTCTCTGGAGTCCATCCACAGCTGGGATGGGTCATTCAGTCCTTTGTATAGAGCTTCAGTTTGTAGCAAAGTCCCTCCAGAGACATGAAGCGCGACTGAAAATAAGATGGAGATGAGGCATCAGCCTTTTATAGTCTCTTGCAATGTGGTCTTTGCTTTCTTTGTCCCAAGGACACTCTTATCCAGCACGGGGCACAGAAAAACCTTAGAGTTCTGTCCATAGGCAGGTCCCTGCAGACCTTGCTGAGTCACAAGGCGTATCTGCCTTTTCTCAGTGGGTCAATTGTAGAGCTGATGGTCCTTAATGGGCCATTAAGCAGGCTAGGCAGAACTGACACCAACTTATCTGGGGTGTTCCCCAGAAGCAGAGCACAAGTTTGAAATACAGGCAGCATAGAGCCAATATTCATAACGTCAACTACAAAAATGATACACATCTAGAAATAGCATCATTATAATCAGCCAATCATAACCTCTCCGTAGACCCCTTACACGACAACCTTTCTACAATATTGGCTGCAAATATAGATCAGTGGTCGCAATGGTGATCTATACAGTTACAGATTATGTCAATAACGTCATAGGAGGTGACATGGCATCAGCGAGACTGATACTGGAATACTGCCTCCAATTTTGGTGTCTTCATTTGAAAAAGATATTGTGAAATTGGAGCTGGGGCAGCAAAGAGCCACCAAAGGTTCTGAGGGTTGGAGAAAAATGCCTTCTAGTGAGCTATTGAAAGAGTTCAACCTCTTTAGCTTATCAAAAGAAGATTGAAAGGTGACTTCATTGAAATGTTGAAGTGCCTTAATGGAGAGAAAAGATTGGGTATTAAAGGGCTCTTTAATCTAGCAAAGAAAGGAATAACAAGAGCCAATGGCTGGAAGATGAAAAGAGACAAATTTGTATTACAACTAAGGCACAAATATTCAACAGCGAGGATGATTCATCACAGGAACAAGCTACCAAGGAAAGTGGTGGATTCTCCATCTCTTGATGTCATTTCATGAAGACTAGATGCCTTTCTGGAATGTGTTTGCCCCAAAAGTAGCTCTTGTGTCATACAGGAGGCCTGTGATACGCAGGGGGTCAGATTAGATGCTCTAATGGTCTCTTCTGGCCATAAAGTCGACCAATTTCTGAAAAACTGAGTGTAGCATTGGGAGCAGCGTCTGATGTTTCCCTGTCTAGCCGGCTTGCTGCCTAGAACGAACGCTCCTTGAGTGGGGTGATCCACAGGGAGTAGCTCAAACCTCCAAAGTGCCTGGCCAGGGGCAGGACACTGGCACTGCAAGGGAGGGGTGTGGCAGTGACATCACAAAGGCCTTTTGCAGGACCTCAGCCTATTGGTCAAAGGTGATGAGGAGGTGGTGACCTCACAGAGAGATGCTGACATCAGCCAGGCAGGACAGGAGTGAGAGGCCAGGGAAACCTCAGAGACCCCTGTGGCTTTGCTTCAGCAAGTCTCCTTCTCCAGGTCTCTCTCTGAGGACTGAGAGAGTATTCTGGTTCACGGACGTGAGCGCCAGGAGGAACCTCTTTCGAGTTTTCTCCTTCCCTTTTAGTGATTTTACTAGAAAACAGCCGTCCCTGTTTAGAAGGTAAGAGCCTCCTGGAGGTTTGAAACCTGTTCAGTCTGATCCATCTGTTGCAGGGGAGTGCTCTGCAATTCCCACTGTGGGAGGTCCACCCAAAAATGTTGGGCTAAAATAGTGCTCGGGCAGTGATCCCCACCAGTGACCTGGACCATCCTTTGGGCTCTCTGGTGAGAACCCTCAGCCTCCCGTCCTCAGTCTCTACCCTGATTGGCTGAGCAGGGGGTTATTGACAGGGAGGAGACTCAGATCCTTGTTGGTCTTTTTTAAGACCAAGGAAATAAGTCAGAACCAGTTCTATGTTTGATGAATTTTGCTGCTTCTCTACATTAATGGTCTCTGAGCAGTTCATGATTCTCTCTAACCTTGCAGTTCTCCTCAAATACTTGCTGAATAATTCCTGTGCACTGTTGTTGGTCTGGCGCTCATCTGAGAGCACTTTATTCAGGTCATTCAATGTCTGAAATTCAAGATCCAATGGTTAGTTTGAAAATCAGGGCTTTTGGGTCCTATTCCCAGCTCTGCCCCTGATCCGCTCTTGACTACCTCACGGTGGGTGGAGGCAGGGCCGGCTCTAGGTTTTTTGCCGCCCCAAGGAAACAAATTTGGTGGCCCCCAGCACAATCCTGGCCTCCCCCTCACAACCCTTGCTGCCCGAGCCCTGGGCTCTGCCCCCCCCCCACCTGCACCCCCCTGCCGCCCCAGCTCTGGGCCTCCCCCCCTGCCGCCCCAGCCCTGGGCTCTGCCCCCCACACCTGCATCCCCATGCTGCCCCTGCCCTGGGTCACTGGTAACTTGCTCCCAGGATGGATCATTCAGCAGGAATTTTGGATGTGCACAGAACACAGACAGGACTGGTTCCCGCATGGTTACAGAGCTGCAGTAAAGTGGAACAATTTTCAGCTTGTGTGACTGGAGGAGATCTGGATCCATATTATAAGACTGTCCTCCATAAATGAGGAAAAGTTGAGGTGCCTTTATTATTCTTTGTTTCTATGGGGAATTTGCCAGTGCAATATCACTGTCTTCCTTTTAAACAAACAAAACTAGGGAAAAAAATGGCAATGGCTGTTGAAAATAGCAATTCCAGTCCTAATAACCACTGGGAAGCATTTCTTGCTCAAATTTATCCTACTTTTTCTACAGCAAATGACAGTGGATCAGCATATTTGATTTGGGAGAAATGAAGTAACAGCTGCCCAAACTGAGCGGGAGCACTCCTGAATGCTGAGGTGTTCAAATCTGGAAGGCAGGTGCTAGATTCCCTTTCTGAACATTAACTAAATCTGGAAAGGAAAAGTCAATTTCTGCTTCCATGGCTCAGGAGTGGAAATCCTCCTATGTGCCTGGGGCTGTATCTAGAGCTGCCCAGGTCCAGCAGAGCCTCCCCTCCCTCACTTTTCATTTTAACTTCTGGTGGGATCCACGTACCTCCCTTGCCAGGCTTCAGCTAGAGAGGGGCCCTGTCCACTTAGTCCCCCCAGTTCCTTCTTTGGGGGCTGCCAGGTGAGGTCACACCAGTATCCCTCAGCCCGTCTGGGGGTGTCTTCTGAAGGGGATGTCTGGGGCAAAGCTTTCTAGTCCAAAACGTCGGTGGCTGGAAGGGGGGGGGCATCATTTTCAGTAGTTTAATGTTTGGTACTGCAGTGATTGACTGCTGTGTGCAGTAATATAGTGACCCCCCCCCGGGTCTTTGAATGAGGCTTTATACTTGGGGGGGTGGGGGGACAAGTGGGGAGCAGGTGGGCGAGCGGGTGGGCGAGTGGCAGGTGGGCACAGAGGTGAGCAGTGAGCCAGCAGGGGCTCTAGGGGCAGGCAGGGGGGTTTCTGGCAGGGGAGGGAGGAGGTGAAAGGAGGCGAGTGGTGGGTGGGGGACTGACTAGCAGGAGATGCAGCAGGCCAGCGGGGGGCTAGGGGGTGAAGAGGGGTGTGATGGTGTGATCTGGTCACCCTATGGGGCCGTTTCTTCACCCTCCCCTGTCCCCCAAACCTTCCTTTTCGGCCCACAGCTGTTTCAGGGGGGCAGCGCTGGGGAAGGAGGGTTTGTTTCTGTGGGGCGGGCAGCGCTGGGGGGGGTTGTTTCCACAGGGATGGGTGGCGTTGGGGGGAGGTGTTTCAAGGGGGCTGGGTGGCACAGCGGGGGGGGAGGGGCACAATTTTATATTCTTGCCTTGGGTGTAAAAATAGCTAGTTAGGGCTCTGGGACCCCATATTGCGCTAGGTGCTGTACAATCCCTGGCTAACACTGGGACACCCAGGGGGTTCCCCTCAATTTCCCTGAGCCTCTGCTGCCCAACTGCTTCTGACTCCATCTGGATCACTCCCCCCCCTGCAAAAAACCCACCTTTCCAAACAGTCCTTCTTTCCCTGCTCCCTAATTCTGCTTTCACACCCTGGGCCCATCTCCTCTCTTCATCCCTCCCCTCCCCCCAGGTGAGCAGAGATGGAGGCAACTTCACCCACTGGAGCCAGCCCCAGCGAGCGCTGCAGCCCGCCCGGGGGGGTGTTTGTAGACACAGGAAGGGAGCAGCTGGGAGCAGGGGGTGCTGGGAAGAAGGAGGCAGGAGAACAAATCCGGGGAGGGGGGGGCAGCTCTTTGGGGCGGGGCTCTGGCACAGCCTGGGGGCGGGGCAGCTCCTGGGGGCGGGGCTCTGGCACAGGCCAGGGGCGGGGCAGCTCCTGGGGGTGGGGCTCTGGCACATTGTGACGCAGGAGCCCGGGCCCAGCAGCTGCTCCCTGGTGGCCACGTGCTGCCGGCAGCGCTGGAGCCGCCCAGGCCGGAGCGGAGCCGCTGTTCTCAGCTGCAGCAGGAGCTGCCCCCAGCCCCGCTGGCCTCCAGGTGGGGACAGAGCCTGGGGCCCAGGGTTCCCCTGGGTGCGGCTGGTGGGGCGGGAGGGGAGGGGAGAGGCCGGAGCTGCAGGCGGGGAAGGGCGGGGGGGCAGGCGGGGGGTTGATCGGTCTCTGGGCACCAGGGGAGCCCCGGGGCAGAGTGTGTGTGTGAGTGTCCCGGGCCCAGGCGTGCGCATGGGGGGAGCCCCGGCACCCCAATGCCCTGAGCCCCGGCTGGGGAGGCTGCTCCCCCCTCCCGTGGGGGCTCCGGGGGGGGGGAGGCTGCGGCGGCTGCAGGCGGGTGCTCGGCCCCCCCGGGAATGACCCGCTGCCGGCAGCTTGTGGCGCCTCCTCCGCGGAGCTTTTCCCTGGGGTGGCCTGGGCGCAGCTGCGATCAGCTGTTTGCTGGGCAGGCTCCGCTCTGCTGCTCCCCCCCCCTGCTCCTGGGGGGCTGAGTGAGCCCCCCCCAAACAGCCCCAGGGGTCGGTGTGGGGGGGCGGGGCCAGCAGCTCCAGCCCGAGGAAGCTGGAGCAGCTGGGAGGAGGGGGGGTTGCAGGGCACGGGAAGGGGCTGGGGCAGCTGGGAGCGGGGGGGGGGGTTGCAGGGCACGGGAAGGGGCTGGGGCAGCTGGGAGCGGGGGGGGTTGCGGGGCACAGGGAGGGGCTGGGGCAGCTGGGAGTGGGGGGGGTTGCGGGGCACGGGGAGGGGCTGGGGCAGCTGGGAGCGGGGGGTTGCGGGGCACAGGGAGGGGCTGGGGCAGCTGGGAGCGGGGGGGGGTTGCGGGGCACGGGGAGGGGCTGGGGCAGCTGGGAGTGGGGGAGGTTGCGGGGCACGGGGAGGGGCTGGGGCAGCTGGGAGCGGGGGGGTTGCGGGGCACGGGGGGGGGCTGGGGCAGCTGGGAGCGGGGGAGGCGCCGGGAGGGAGGAGGCAGGAGCCGGGAGGAAGAACAAAGAACCGGGACCATCAGCCCCCGGCAGCTCCAGAGAGACCAGACGCTGCTGCGTCCATCGGGAGCTGGGAGCTGAGCAACTGCTGCTTCCCCAGCGGGGTCTGGGGGGGGGAGAGCCCAGCATTAACCCCTCCGTGCCTGGCCGGGGGGGGCTTCTCCGGCTAGAAACCGCCCCGGGCTCTGCTGAGCTGAGACTCCAGGTGACTGAGCCCATGGGGCGGGGCAGGTCCCGGGCTCTGCGCGGTGCCCCCCCCCCCCGGGGGCCCAGAGCTGCTGCAGCGCTGAGGCCGGGAGGATCCTTCCCGCAGCGAGTCTGAGCTGCCCCCCCCGGCTCTGCTGTGCCCGGTAACGGGGGGGTGAAGCGGGTCCCCCCGCCCGGTGCCCCCTTCCCCGCACGGGCGGAGCGGGGCAGCCGCGGGGAGAGAGCCCCCGGGAACGGGGCGGTGACCCCGGCTCCCAGCCCGGGGCAGGGCGCTAGGGGAGGGGACGGGAGAGGGTGTGAGGAGAAATTAGAGGGGGGGGCAGGTTCCCAGATCTCTGACCCCCCCCCCCCGGCACAGTCACTGCAGCGTCCCTGCCCAGGGTCACTTCCCTGTGACCGAGGTGAGGAGCAGAGAGAGGAAGAACCAGCCCCGGACTCTCCCTGTTCCCCCTGCGGCAGGAGTGCGCTGCCCTGGGGGCAGGGGCAGGGGGACCCCCCCCCAAGGGGGCTCCTTTGGGTCTGGTCTGGTCCAGGGTTTGGTTCACACCCTGTTGCTGAGAGGGCTTCAAAATGTCTTGGTTGTTTACTGCTGCTGGGGGGAGCACAAGGGGGAAAGGAGGGGCCAGGGGCCAGGTCTGTGCTGCACTGTGGGGACTGAGCATGTTCCCAGCCTGGCAGAATCTACAATCTCTGTCTGCAGGGAAAGGGCCTGGGGGAATCGTGATGTGAAATGAACTGAAGCCTGTTCTGAAACCTCCACAACTGCCCTTCTCGCCCTGCCAGGCTGCAGAATGACGCCCACCTCTCGCTCCAGCTCGTCCCAACCTCCCATGGGACAGGAGAAATGGCTGTAGCGGAGCCAGCTCAGGTAGGGGTTATTGGGGGGTTGCTGGTGGGTTCCTGCTGGAGGGGGAGGGGCAGGAAATACTGAAGAGGTGGCAACTTCTGGGGAGTTAGGTCTGGGTGAGGATAGGGAGTGGGGACAGACTGTGACAAACCTGCTGGGACGTGTCCTAGGACCAATCCTATTCAATTTATTCATAAATGATCTGGAGAAAGGGGTAAACAGTGAGGTGGCAAAGTTAACAGATGATACTAAACTGCTCAAGAAAGTTAAGACCAAAGCAGATTGTGAAGAACTTCAAAAAGATCTCACAAAACTAAGTGATTGGGCAACTAAATGGCAAATGAAATTTAATGTGGATAAATGTGAAGTAATGCACATTGGAAAAAATAACCCCAACTATACATACAACATGATGAGGGCTAATTTAGCTACAACGAGTCAGGAAAAAGATCTTGGAGTCATCGTGGATAGTTCTCTGAAGACGTCCACGCAGTGTGCAGAGGCGGTCAAAAAAGCAAACAGGATGTTAGGAATCATTAAAAAGGGGATAGAAAATAAGACAGAGAATATTTTATTGCCCTTGTATAAATCCATGGTACGCCCACATCTCGAATACTGTGTTCAGATGTGGTCTCCTCACCTCAAAAAAGATATTCTAGCACTAGAAAAGGTTCAGAAAAGGGCAACTAAAATGATTAGGGGTTTAGAGAGGGTCCCATACAAGGAAAGATTAAAGAGGCTAGGACTCTTCAGCTTGGAAAAGAGAAGACTAAGGGGGGAATATGATAGAGGTCTACAAAATCATGAGTGATGTGGAGAAAGTGGATAAGTAAAAGTTATTTACTTATTCCCATAATCCAAGAACTAGGGGTTACCAAATGAAATTAATAGGCAGCAGGTTTAAAAGAAATAAAAGGAAGTTCTTCTTCACGCAGCGCACAGTCAACTTGTGGAACTCCTTACCTGAGGAGGTTGTGAAGGCTAGGACTATAACAATGTTTAAAAGGGGACTGGATAAATTCATGGTGGCTAAGTCCATAAATAGCTATTAGCCAGGATGGGTAAGGAATGGTGTCCCTAGCGTCTGTTCCTCAGAGGATGGAGATGGATGGCAGGAGAGAGATCACTTGATCATTGCCTGTTAGGTTCACTCCCTCTGGGGCACCTGGCATTGGCCACTGTCGGTAGAGAGATACTGGGCTGGATGGACCTTTGGTCTGACCCGGTACAGCTGTTCTTATGTTCTTATTTTAACATGGGCCTAGATCCTTGGAACAAACACTTGGGTGTTGGGGGAGAAAATTCCCTAATTTGTGAAACAGGAAACAGACAAAGCAACTCCCTGGGCGGGGCTGGGAAAACTGACCAGATTTCCAGGGCTGAACCCTCAGCCTGCTAGCCAGGGGCTGGTGTGACATGGAAAGGGGGCACCCAGCAGGGAGGTGTAGGGAAGATGTCCCAGCCCCTCATATCCAGCTGCTGGCAGTGGGGAGGGTGTTGGGTTCCCTGCCATGGGGCAGTGCCTGGACCCTACTGGGGACTCCATCTCCTGTATCAGCCTCTGGCTAGTAGGTCTGTGGTGGATCTGCTGGGAGAGACAAGGGGCTCTCACTTCGTCCCCTCACCCAGATGTCTCCTGGCTGCTCTCAGCAGTATGGGGATAGGACTCTGCTGACTCTCTGAGCTTCCATTTGATTGGCTCCTTTCCTCCATGAATAGTGGGGATGTGAGCGGGGCAGCAGGTACTGAGTGTTGGGCTCTTGCTCTTTCAGGGGCCGGTGACCTTCGAGGAGGTGGGTGTGTATTTCACCAGGGAAGAGGGGGCTCTGCTGGACCCTGCTCAGAGAGCCCTCTACTGGGACGTCATGCAGGAGAACTGTGAGAATGTGACCTCGCTGGGTAAGGGTTCCTGTCCCCTCGGATCTTGGAAGGGGAAATGCAGAGTTAAGGTTCATGCCACTCCCCCAATGCCACCTCTGCTCTGCCCTGTTGCAGCATCACCCCAACATGCCAGAGACACCCACACTAGCCCTCTCCCCTCCCCTGTTACAGAGCGCTCTGGGAACAGATCAGTACAGCAGAATGTCTAACATGTTCTTCTCTTTGCTAAGAGAATATTCGGGTTCAAATCCATCATAGCAAACAGAAGCTTCCTCCCCCTGGCCTGCTCTCCAGTACTGAACCTCCTGCACCCAGGCCAGCTGAGACTTGCACAGTGTTACTACCCCCTTGCCCTCAACCTGAGTTTTCCTTTTGAGTCACTGCCTTCACTTACCCCTCACTAAGCCCCACAGATCACTCGAACATACGCCCCCAGGGTGCTGACAACCCCCATGGCAAGAACACACCCTTGGGCACCTTTGCTGACAAAGCCTACAACACTCAGCACGGAAATGAGGCAGAATTGCCCCCCAAGTTTCACATGCACCTCTCTGCATAGCACAGGCACAGCTTTGCCCAGCTGCTGCAACCCATCCCTCCATCAGCCAGTCACAGCTACAGCTGGCCCAGTGCACACAGCTGGAGGCATGCGGATAGATGCTGGGATTCCCACCTGTGACCACAGCACAGACAATGTCTTAGTCTTTCCTCGGATCGATAATAGGTTCATAGCTTTGAAGGCCAGATGTGACTATTAGGTCATCTACTCTGACGTCCTTTATACCACAGACCATAGAATTCATCCCGTTACTGCTGCATTGAGCTGAATACCTGAGTCCCTGAGGCAGTTGATTAACCTTTGCACGGCCCACACAGAACCATTCTCACTGGTTCTGGCCAGCTACAGGGTTAAGGGTTGGGGGAAAGTTTACATTAACTTTTCACTTCCTGGTCTGCAGAGGTTTAAGTTTACTCACCGTCCATATGGTGCAAGGCAGGAGACAGCACTGGACAACCTTAACTCTGCATTAATGTAGCTTATGAGCATTTAGTTTCCTGTTTTAAAAAATGGATGCTTTTGCCGCTATAGCTGTGTCTGTAATTGAGCTTTGGCCAGCAGAGCCATGTTGGATGGTGTGCGTGTGTCCGCATGTCTGTGTGCACTTTTTCACAGCCTTAAACAATAGAGCTGGACTGGCAAAGCTTTTAAGAGCTACCTAAGACCTACCTAACTAGTTCCTCGACAGACACCTGACACGCCCCCTTTGGGTGAACGAATATGCGTGTACCTGGTCTGCGGGATCCCAGTAAAACATTAGGCACCCTGTGCCCTCTGCCAGGTGGCATCAAGAGGTCCATGATGAGTCACATCCTTCTCCTCCTCCAGTCGCTGCATTAGAGTGTCTTTAGAATGAGCCGGCTGACCCCCGTTCCAGCCTTCCGTTTGGGTTCCACGGGGCTCTGTCCTTGGTCCTCTTCTTTTCTTCCTCTGCACCTTATTTCTGGGAATCTCATCCGCACACACACATTCAGCTACCATCTCTGTGCTCCTAACTCCCAGTTCTGCCTCTCTGCTCCTGGCCTGCGTCCTTCTGTCGCAACTGAAATCTCAGCCCCTCTCTCTCTCTCTCTCATCTCCTCACTGATGTCCAGCCATCAGCTAAAGATCAACAGCTGAAGCAAAGCTCTTAATATTTCCCCCAAGCCCTCCCCCAACCTTCTTTCTCTACCGCCGCAGACAGCACCATTGTGCTGCCTGTCACTCAGGCCCATAATTGTGCAATACCTTTGTCACGGAGCTCCCTCTGGGGCCTCCTATCCAGGCTGTGCCTACACCTTGCATTTTCTTTTTGCGTAACATCCTTAACAATTGGCCTTTCCTATCCATCCGCGCAGCTAGAGCTCTTAGTCATCCTCTCCTGTCTCAGTTACTCCAACATCCTTTTCTCTGACCTCACCTTGCGCATCTCCATTCAGAAGGAAAAAGCGCCCTCCTGGTCCTCGAACATGACTTATGAGGGAAGGTTGAAAGAACTGGGCATGTTTAATTTTGAGAAAAGAGTGCGTGGGGAACTGAGAACAGTCTTCAAATATGTCAAGGGTTGTTATAAGAGAGCAGTGATTAATTGTTCGTCACGTCCACTGAAGGTAGGAGGAGAAGTAATTGGCTTGATCTGCTGCAAGGAAGGTTGAGGGTGGGTAATACAAAAACCTTTCCAGCGATAAGGATAGGGAAGTGCTGGAATGGATTACAAAGAGAGGTTGTGGAATTCTTGTCCCAGGAGGGTTTTAAGAACAGGTCAGACAAACTTCTGGCATATTTACACCTGATCATGCCGCAGGGCGATGGGAATGGAGTAGATGACTTCTTGAGGTCCCTTCCAGCCTATATTAGAAGATTTTAGGATTCATGGCCTTAGCCCTTTGCTTTGATCACGTCTCCTGGTGGAGAATTCGGACCATTTTTGTGGATCGGCTGTGGGTACAAATTTTGTTCCTAGAGCCCTGAAAATCTGCAGATATCCATGGACCCTTTTTGCGGATCGCAGATCGGATGCAGATATACATTTTGTATCCATGCAGGGCTCTACCTGTCTTACTTCTGTCTATACCTACAACTTAAATCTATTTCGTACACAGTGACTACATCTAAAATAACATATGAGATCACCATAACAATGGTCAATGAATGATAAAACGAACTAATTGGCTCCATGAACCACGGAGACTCTTCCTTTTCCATCCCCACCTGCAAGAGCCGCCGTCTCTCTTCTCTGCATGTTCTTTGGATCTTCGAATTTGTCCCTTCTGAAGTCACATGGCCTGATTTTTCTTTTTCACATTCTCCTTTGGCAGAAGAATTGGTCTGTGGCTCTTGAACTACACCATCTAATTTGCCAGCTTTCTCCACACACAGTGTTTTTTATGCTCCCTCCCTTTATACCTGACTCACTAGGTTCCCTAATGCCGCAGGATGTGCTTTCCTGACATCTAATGCTGCTGAGATCCTGCCTTCAGTGATATCCCTGCCCTTCCTAGTCCTTACTCCACTGAACCCCCCCAGCCCATGCTTCTTGTTCCCAGCTTCGCCTGGACTCTCTCTTTGGCTCTGGACCTGTCTGTCAGCAAGAAGCAGTGCCAGGGAGACTTGCCCTCTGTCTGGAGTCTTCACTTTCTGGGAAATGCAGTTCCAGTCTCTGTTTTTTAGGAGCCTCTTTGATAATGAGTGTCTGGCTGTGTGTGTTCCCAGCAAAGATGGGGATAGTTAAATCCCTCCTAAGCAGAGTGTTGTGCACCTTTGAGCACCTGGGGAGTTGGCCCTGCGATTTTATTGTTTAAAATGGACTGGGGTTAAACTAATAAAATGTTTTTTATGATGATAAATGGCCTATGAATTCCCCTGATCTCCTTTGTTTTCTTTCCCTTGAGCAGGGTTTCCAGTTTCCCAACCCTCTGTGATCTTCCAGCTGGAACGAGGGGAAGAGCCGTGGGTCCTGGATCTCCCTTGTTCAGTGGAAAGCGAGATCCTGGGAAGTCCCTGCACAGGTGAGGAAACATTAAACCAACCCAGAAACTGTCAGTGCCTGAGAGAACCCGCTGGGATTCCCCACACAGACTCTGTGAGCTCAGGACAGTCCCCAGCAGATCTCACTCCTGGCTTCCTACAGATGATGATTGACACCTCGGCTGGAGCTCCCTCCCTTCCTACTGAGTGTTTGGATGGGATGTGGGCAGGGCCGGCCTTGGGGAAATGGCACCCTGGGCAAACTTGCATTTTGGTGCCCCTGGCTCCCATGGGCTCCCTAGGCAACCCACGTTCCCTTCCCCCCAACCTCTGCACTGTGTCCCTTTGCCCCAAATGCCTGCTCCCCCTCCTGCACCCCTAATCCCTACACCCCTTCATTCCTAACCTCTACCCCCCTCGTGCACCCCAACACCTGCCCCCTCCTGAGCCCCTAACCCCTGCACTGTGCCCCCTTCACCCCAGCCCTTGCACTCCACTCCTGTGCCGCAATCATTAATGATCTGGAGGATGGTGTGGACTGCACCCTCAGCAAGTTTGCAGATTACACTAAACTGGGAGGAGTGGCAGATACGCTGGAGGGTAGGGATAGGATACAGAGGGACCTAGACAAATTAGAGGATTGGGCCAAAAGAAACCTGATGAGGTTCAACAAGGACAAGTGCAGAGTCCAGCACTTAGGGCAGAAGAATCCCTTTCACTGTTACAGACTAGGGACCGAATGGCTAGGAAGCAGTTCTGCAGAAAAGGACCTAGGGGTTACAGTGGATGAGAAGCTGGCTATGAGTCAACAGTGTGCCCTTGTTGCCAAGAAGGCTAACGGCATTTTGGGCTGTATAAATAGGGGCATTGCCAGCAGATTGAGAGATGTGATCGTTCCCCTCTATTCGACATTGGTGAGGCCTCATTTGGAGTACTGTGTCCAGTTTTGGGCCCCACACTACAAGAAGGATGTGGAAAAATTGGAAAGAGTCCAGCAGAAGGCAACAAAAAATGATTAGTGGGCTGGAGCACATGACTTATGAGGAGAGGCTGAGGGAACTGGGATTGTTTAGTCTGCAGAAGAGAAGACTGAGGGTGGGATTTGATCGCTGCTTTCAACTGCTGAAGGAGGATTCCAAAGAGGATGGATCTAGACTGTTCTCAGTGGTAGCAGATGACAGAACAAGGAGTAATGACCTCAAGTTGCCGTGGGGGAGGACTAGGTTGGATACTAGTAAAAACTATTTCACTAGGAGGGTGGTGAAGCACTGGAATGGGTTCCCTAGGGAGGTGGAGTCTCCTTCCTTAGAGGTTTTTAAGGCCCGGCTTGACAAAGCCCTGGCTGGGATGATTTAGTTGGGAATTGGTCCTACTTTGAGCAGGAGGGTGGACTAGATACATCCTGAGGTCCCTTCCAACCCTGATATTTTATGGTTCTATGCAGCCCTTCACTGCTACCCCCTGCACCACTCTCCTGTGCCCCCAACCCCTGCACTGTGCCCCCTTTGCCTCTAACCCCGGCATCCCCCCCTGCACCCAAGTGGGGAACCTGACCTGGATGCACAAAGCAGCTGGCATTGCTGCTCGCTCCCCCACTGGACTGCTGCTGCCCCGCCCCACGCAGCCCTGGGGGGCTGGGAGAGGGGAGCAAGGAGCGATGTCAGGGCTTCCTGCACCCAGGTCACTTTCCCTGCAGGCTGTGTAAGGGGAGGGCAGGAGAGCAGCTGCTCCTGATGTCTCAGCACAGCTCAGGTGGGGAAGTGACCTGGATGCAGGGAGCCCTGGGGTGGGTGGGTGTGTGTGTGTGTGTGTGTGTGTGTGTGTGTGTGTGTGTGTGTGTGTGTGAAGGGAGTATGTGCCTGAGTGAGTGAGCGCGCTGTCTCCTTAAGAAAGTTCTCAGGGTCAGGAGCCTGAACTAGGCTTGTTCAGACACAAGCAGCTGCCGGCAGCTCTGGCCCCAGAGAGGCAGCAGCACACGCAGATTCCCCCTGTCCCGTCACCCCAGCTCAGTGGAAATCGGGTATCCGGGTGTGGGGGAGGGGATCATCCCGCCATCAATCAGCACCTCCCCCCTGCAGAGCAGTCAGGAGGATGCTGCCAGTCGGGGGTGGACGGGGCGATTCCCGGGGTGAAGGGAGGGTGGGGGGTTGGGGGGACAGGAACAGCAGCAGCTGCACACATGGAGCAGGGCCGAGGAGGGGCCCCCCTGCTCCGGAGCAGTCACCTGACTCTGACACTGGTCATCCAGCTGCCCCCTGCAGCTCAGGTCTCTCCCACTCCCCCACGCTGCTGCTTATCTGCTCCCTGTGCCGCTTTCATCAGCCCAGCGAGCCTCTCAGCAGCAGGTCAGGTGGGAATCCAAACCCTGCGCCCGGCACCCCCTTGGGTGGGGCACCCGTACGCCCCCCCCTAAAGGCCGGTCCTGGGTTGGGAGCAGAATTGATCCCCTCCACTGTCCCCTGTGGGGAAGAGTTAGGGGGAGTTCAGTCCCTGATTTTTATTTTCTGTCTCTCCAGCACTTACTTGGGTTTGTTCTCTGCCTCTCCATCCCCAATTCTGAGATTTCTCCTCTCTTCTAGCAGGTGATGGGGTGGTGAGGGAGAGCGAGGAGCAGAATCCTCACCAGGAAGATGCTGAGCTCGCCGAAGCGCATGGGGAATTACTGCGAAGAGCCAAAGGGAGCGTGTCCAGCCCCCATGAGCAGGGAAAAGCTGGTAAAAATTACCACAGACCAGAGAGAGAGCAGGGAAACCACTCAGAGGAGAGAGTGGATGAACCCATTAATTGTCAGGGAACTCACAGGGACCTCAAGGAAACTACGTCCCAGGAGAAAATCCTCACGGAAAAGCGAGAGACTACGTGTAGTGAGTGTGGGAAAAACTTCTATTACCGCTCAGCCCTTATTCGACATGAGATAATCCACACGAAAGAGAGACCCTACGAATGCTGTGAGTGTGGGAAAAGCTTCAATCATACCTCAGCCCTTAGTAGGCATCAGCGAATACACAGAGGAGAAAGACCCTATGAATGCTGTGAGTGCGGGAAAAGCTTCACTCAGAGATCAGCCCTCATCTCTCATCAGAGAATCCACACAGAAGAGCGACCCTACGAATGCTGCAAGTGCGGGAAAAGCTTCACTCAGAGATCAGCCCTTATCTCTCATCAGAGAATCCACACAGAAGAGCGACCCTACGAATGCTGCAAGTGCGGGAAAAGCTTCACTCAGAGATCAGCCCTTATCTCTCATCAGACAACGCTCACGGGAGAGGAACCCTACGAATGTTGCGAGTGTGGAAAAAGCTTCTCTCGGAGCTCAAACCTTACTACGCATCAGAGGATCCACACAGGAGAGAGACCCTATGAATGCCGTGAGTGCGGGAAAAGTTTCAGTCAATTCTCCTCCCTTATCTCTCACCAGAGAGTCCACACAGGAGAGAGACCCTATGAGTGTTGCGAGTGTGGAAAAAGCTTCTCTCAAAGCTCACACCTTACTATGCATCAGAGGATCCACACAGGAGAGAGACCCTATGAATGCAGTGAGTGCGGGAAAAGTTTCACTCACCTCTTCTCTCTTATCTCTCACCAGAGAGTCCACACAGGAGAGAAACCCTATGAATGCAGTGAGTGCGGGAACAGCTTCTCTCGGAGCTCAACCCTTGTTACACATTACAGAGTCCACACCGGAGAGAGACCATATGAATGCTGCGAGTGCGGGAAAAGCTTCACTCATAGCTCAGGCCTTTCTAAACATCAGAGAATCCATAAAGGAGACAAACTTCATAAAAACCTTCTCTAGAGCTGTCAGGAGATTTTTTTCTTTAATTCTTTTGACAGTTCCCAGGTAGTGAGTGTTAAGGCTGTTTGCATCTTTTGCACACTGTAGTCCCTCAGCTCCCACACACGAGTTGCCCACTTTTGAAGCTCGCCCGTCTTTGGGGTGGATCCTGTGGTCCTTTGTATCAACTCCATTGTCCTGCGAGTCATGGGAGCGAGTGTCCTTTCTACCAGGAATGTCATCACCCCAGGTGGGGGAGATGGGGGGTGTCTTCAACCAGCTACGTTGAGATAAAATCTACCTGGGTCTCATCACTGTGGTTGCCATGGAGTTAGCTAGCTTGAGTTCATTTTCCTGATGTAATAAGACAGCTATTCTTGCAGTAAAGACATGGGCTATGGATAGTCAGTGGGGTTATCTAGCACATTTCCTCCTGATCTGACCTAATCACCGTCACATTTCCTTGTCTAAACAAACCTGGAGATTCACATTTATACTCCTCCTGCCAGTGCAAAGTTACTGTTAGAGACGTCAAGTTCCTCTTTGAGGAGAGATTTCCTCATTCCCAGTTGTTCTCACATTACCCTGGATTGTGCAGAACAGCAGTTATTTTGTTGACTTTTTTTCTCATTTAAAATATATTTAAATATGATGAAAAGCTGGAGCAGTGTCAGGGAAATAAGGGTCATTTTAGGCTCTGTGACACTGGAAGGAGATGGGGCGACTCAGACATTCCATCCTTCCCCATCACCCCAGAACTGTTACCTTGTGCCTGAGCCATGCACAGTTCACCCCTTCGTATTCCTTCGCTTCCCAACGTGTCTGGTGGGGTCATGTTCTTGGCTGTCCATGCTTGGGAATGGTGCTTGTACACGTCTTTGATCCTAAATCAGAGTCAGTCTGGCAGGAGATGAAAGTGTCAGACTTGGAAGGGGATTTCAAGTGGATCCCAAGCACCATTCAAATCCCCTTTTCCCTCAATGGCAAAGCCGCTTCTGGGAAGGTCGGCTGTTTTTTCTCCCATTATGAAGGTGCTAAAACTCCTGTAAATAACACTAATGAGAGAGGTATCAGAGGGGGAGCCGTGTTAGTCTGGATCTGTAAAAGCAGCAAAGAATCCTGTGGCACCTTATAGACTATCAGACTTTTGGAGCATGAGCTTTCGTGGGTGAATACCCACTTCGTCGGATGCATGAGAAAGCGCAGGGTGAAGCAGGTTTCAGTGGATCATGGGAGAATCTCTCATCCTGATTCTGAGACATCAGATGTAACCTAGTCTGGAATTTCACTTTTAAATTAAAATGAAAGTGTCTTCTACCTCTCTGTGATATGGGTTTTCTATCTTTCATGAAGGCTCCTTGGTCATATTACTGCATGTTAGTTTTGTTTGACAGAATGTAGCTCAGATTTTTTGGGAAATTTCAGACAAATTACCATTTTTTTACTTCAGGTTTGTTTTTCCCCCTATTCCTGCATGATGACATGGAGAAAATTCAGATGCAGTTCAGTCAACAGGATAGAATACTCCAAGCTGCTGGACATATTATCAAAGAAACAGTCGTATGTTTAAATCTCCACTCTGAAAAGGTGAACAGCAGCAGACCCCAAATGGGTGCAACTGACCGAAGTAAGTGCACAGGGTAGTTCAGTTGTTTAAGTCAATATTGTCTCAGATGATCCAGGGCTAGAATTCCACAGCAAGTGATTCGGAACTAGGAAAACGCCCAGGTATTTGGTTCCCAAGGTATTTGTGACCCAGTCCCTACAGGAGGTTACTTCTGAAGAGATGTCCTAGCTAATCCCCAAATTTGGGAAATGCTGTCTGTGATGAGGTGCATCCACCCTGACCTGGCACTGCTAGGGGTAACTGCGCCATGTGGGCTGAAGAGGCCACACCCCCTCACCCTCTCTGGGCATGCGCTGACTGGAGACGGAGTATAAACGGGAGCAGCTCAGCCTGGGCGGACTGGGAACAAACCTATGTTGTTGGCACAGGGTGTCGGGGGGGGCAGGGGGAGAGCCCAGGGCTGGGGTGGCAGGGGGCTGTGGGAGTGGGGGGAAGCCCAGGGCTCAGTTAGCAGGCTCCTCTGGCGGGGGACCCCAGGGCTGAGGGTGGGGGCAGCCAACATTTTTTTTTTGCTTGAAACGGCAAAAAACCTAGAGCCGACCCTGCCTCCACGCACCGTGAGGTAGGTATGAGCGGATCATTATTATCCCTACTTGAAAGAGTGAGAAGCTAAGGCTGAGAAAGGAGAATTGACTTGTCTTAGGTCACACACCCAGCCAGTGGCGGAGTTGGGAATAGAACCCAAGAGCCCTGATTTTCAAACTTACCATCGGATCTTGAATTTCAGACAGTGAATGACCTGAATAAAGTGCTCTGATGAGCTCCAGACCAACAACAGTGATAGTAATTATTCAGCAAGTATTTGAGCAGTTCACGATTCTCTCTAACGTTGCAGTTCTCCTCAGAGACCATTAATGCAGAGAAGCAGCAAAATTCATTAAACATAGAACTGGTTCTGACTTATTTCCTTGCTCTTAAAAGAGAACACCAAGGACCTGAGTCTCCTCCCTGTCAATAACCCCCTGCTCAGCCAATCAGGTAGAGACTGAGGACAGGAGGCTGAGGGTTCTCACCAGCGAGCCCAAAGGATGGCCCAGGTCACTGATGGGATCACTGCCCGAGCACTATTTCAGCCCCGTATTTTTGGGTGGACCTCCCACAGTGGGAGCTGCAGAGCACTCCCCCGCAACACACACACACACACACCCTCCTGGTGTTGGGAGGGGAACAGGTAAAAGGACAAAGGAAGCAAGAGAAAAAGAGGAGGGAGGAAGAGGGGAAGCAAAAAGAACAAACCCTAATGTCCCCAGTGATTCTAAGGGACAAAATCCCAGGTGCAGAATAAAGTTCTGCCTCCTTAAGCTCGTGTCTTCCATGCCTAGAATTCAACTGTCACCAGATGGATCAGACTGAACAGCTTTCAAACCTCCAGGAGGCTCTTACCTTCTAAACAGGGACGGCTGTTTTCTAGTAAAATCACTACAAGGGAAGGAGAAAACTCGAAAGAGGTTCCTCCTGGCGCTCACGTCTATGAACCCAAATACTCTCTCAGTCCTCAGAGAGAGACCTGGAGAAGGAGACTTGCTGAAGCAAAGCCACAGGGGTCTCTGAGGTTTCCCTCACCCCTGTCCTGCCTCCCTGATGTCAGCATCTCTCTGTGAGGTCACCACCTCCCCACCACCTCTGACCAATAGGCTGAGGTCCTGCAAAAGGCCTTTGTGATGTCACTGCCACACCCCTCCCTTGCTGTGCTAATGTCCTGCCCCTGCCTAGGCACTTTGCAGGTTTGAGCTACTCCCTGTGGATCACCCCACTCAAGGAGCGTTCGTTCTAGGCAGCAAGCCGGCTAGACAGGGAAACATCAGACGCTGCTCCCAATGCTACACTCAGTTTTTCCAGAAATTAGTCGACTTTATGGCCGGACGAGACCATTAGAGCATCTAATCTGACTCTCTGCATATGACAGGCCTCCTGTAGGACACAATAGCTACTTTTGAGGCAAACACATTCCAGAAAGGCATCTAGTCTTCATTAAATGACATCAGGAGATGGAGAATCCACCACTTTCCTTGGTAGCTTGTTCCTGTGGTGAATCATCCTCGCTGTTGAATATTTGTGCCTTTGTTGTAATATGAATTTGTCTCTTTTCACCTTCCAGCCACTGGGTCTTGTTATGCCTTTTTCTGCTATTTTAAAGAGTCCTTTAATACCCAATCTTTTCTCTCCATTAAGGCACTTCAGCACTTCAATGAAGTCACCTTTCAATCTTCTTTTGATCAGCTAAACAGGTTGATCTCTTTCAATAGCTCCCTGGAGGGCATTTTTCTTCAGCCTTCAGAACATTTGGTGGCTCTTTGCTGCCCCAACTCCAATTTCACAACATCTTTTTCAAATGAAGACACCAAAACTGGAGGCAGTATTCCAGTATCAGTCTCACTGATGCCGTGTCACCTCCTGTGACGTTATTGACATAATCTGTAATTGTATAGATCACCGTTGCGACAACTGTTCTATATTTGTAGCCAGTATTGTAGAAAGGTTGTCGTGTAAGGGGTCTATGGAGAGGTTCTGATTGGCTGATTATAATGATGCTATCTCTAGATGTGTTTCATTTTTGTAGTTGAAGTTATGAATATTGGCTTTCTGCCGGCTCACCCGCCCCCTCGCCACTGCCCACCCACTCGCCTCCTCAGCCCCCCTCCCTCACCTGCTATTGTGTCATACAGGAGGCCTGTGCAGGGGGTCCGATTAGATGCTCTAATGGTCTCTTCTGGCCGTAAAGTCGACTAATTTCTGAAAAACTGAGTGTAGCATTGGGAGCAGCGTGTGATGTTTCTCTGTCTAGCCGGCTTGCTGCCTAGAGGGAACGCTCCTTGAGTGGGGTGATCCACAGGGAGTAGCTCAAACCTCCAAAGTGCCTGGCCTGGGGCAGGACATTGGCACAGCAAGGGAGGGGTGTGGCAGTGACATCACAAAGGTTTTTTGCAGGACCTCAAACTATTGGTGGGGAGCTGGTGACCTCACAGAGAGATGCTGACATCAGCCAGGCAGGACAGGGGTGAGGGGCCAGGGAAACCTCAGAGACCCCTGTGGCTTTGCTTCAGCAAGTCTCCTTCTCCAGGTCTCTCTCTGAGGACTGAGGGAGTATTCGGGTTCACGGACGTGAGCGCCAGGAGGAACCTCTTTTGAGTTTTCTCCTTCCCTTTTAGTGATTTTACTAGAAAACAGCCGTCCCTGTTTAGAAGGTAAGAGCTTCCTTGAGGTTTGAAACCTGTTCAGTCTGATCCATCTGGTGAGAGTTGAATTCTAGGCATGGAAAACACGAGCTTAAGGAGGCAGAATTTTATTCTGAATTTTATTTGATCCCCACCAATGACCTGGGCCATCCTTTGGGCTCTCTGGTGAGAACCCTCAGCCTCCCGTCCTCAGTCTCTACCCTGATTGGCTGAGCAGGGGGTTATTGACAGGGAGGAGACTCAGGTCCTTGTTGTTCTCTTTCAAGACCAAGGAAATAAGTTAGAACCAGTTCTGTGTTTGACGAATTTTGCTGCTTCTCTGCATTAATGGTCTCTGAGCAGTTCATGATTCTCTCTAACCTTGCAGTTCTCCTCAAATACTTGCTGAATAATTCCTGTGCACTGTTGTTGGTCTGGCGCTCATCTGAGAGCACTTTATTCAGGTCATTCAATGTCTGAAATTCAAGATCCAATGGTTAGTTTGAAAATCAGGGCTCTTGGGTCCTATTCCCAACTCTGCCACTGACTGGCTGTGTGACCTCAGACAAGTCAATTCTCCTTTCTCAGCCTCAGCTTCTCCCTCTTTCAAGTAGGGATAATAATGATCTGCTCCTACCTACCTCACAGTGGGTGGAGGCAGGGCCGGCTCTAGGTTTTTTGCCGTCCCAAGCAAAAAATTTTTTGGCTGCACCCACCCAAGCCCTGGGCTCCCCACTGCACCTCCCTGCCACCCCAGCCCTGGGCTCTGCCCCCCACATACCCCATGCTGCCCCAGCTCTTGGCTCCGCCCTTTCCCCTTACTGCTCCCCCACCGACACCCCCCGCCACCCCAGCCCTGAGCTCTGCCCCTCCACCTGCACCCCCTGCCACCCCAGGAGGTGTGTGTGTGTGTGGGGGGGAAATTCCAGATCTTTCCACCTTATTCCAAATTCCTACTAAGGCGCCACTTTGGGGGAATGTGCTCAGTGGGGGAGCAGCAGCCCCCCCTGCTCCCTCCTAGCTACGCTCCTGCTTGTGGGGGCCCCTGCAAGACCCAGAGCCTGGGGCAAATTGCCCCACTTTCCCCCGCCTCTGGGCGGCCCTGCTAGCAGCTCTTCTGGGAGCGCAGGGGAGGAATGACTCCCCCTTCTCTAGCTTCTCCCCGTGGGGCTCTGGGGAGCAGGGACGGTTGTGTGATAAATTCCATCCAACTCCCCCTTTGATCCAAGCCGAGGGGCGTCTCAGCCTCCACGATCCCCTTGGCAGGGCCAAACAAGGGATGTTTTCCACTGCCCAGGAGACCCAGCCAGGGACTCAAGGCAGCCCCAGACTTTCCCTTTCTCCCTTCTGGGAAATCAAGTTCAAGTTCTACAAGGAGCTAAAGAAGCCTCAACCCTGCATCTGAATTAATGTCACATTTCTCACTGCCTGACAGAAACAAATGTCATTTCAATCCCAGGTGAGTCCACTTCAGTCATTCCTCAGCCCCATTCCTTCCCCCTCCTGCCTTAGCTTAGGGCATTGCGCCACCCTGTGGGCGTTTCATTTCCCTTCTCAGTTTCACACAGACACACAATTTCCTTTGCATGGATCCATGAACAGCAAAACCTCCCTGTGTCTCTTGTCTGAGCCAGGGCATTCGATTCCATTGAAACCTTCTCTCCTGCAATGGTAATGGTCAAACAGAGGGGACGTGGCCACCTTCAGCCCTGGCAGTGAGATATTCCCTCTCCTCTTTCTTCATGCTGATGTTGTTATTCCATAAAACATGAACCATGGAATAAAAAGCTGAGTTTACTTCAGGGTGAGGAAAGAAAGGAGCCACCAACTCCCCAAAAAATCTCAGTGCCCCAGAGAAAAGCTGCCCCTGTTATTGGAACTAATGATGTGCTGGAGATATGTTGGGAAAAGGGACTGTCTGAATTGCCAAGGCAGGAAACGAACAATCTACAGCAACATCATTAACCACAGACACACTCTAGCCATGCTCCAGCCAGTGGGGAAATGGGCAGGAATTCATAATGTCAACTATAAAAATGATACACATCTAGAAATAGCATAATTATAATCAGCCAATCAGAACCTCTCCATAGACCCCTTACGCGACAACCTTTCTACAATATTGGCTACAAATAGAACAGCGGTCGCAATGGTGATCTATACGGTTACAGATTATGTCAATAACGTCACAGGAGGTGACACGGCATCAGTGAGACTGATACTGGAATAGCCTCCAGTTTTGGTGTCCTCATTTGAAAAAGATGTTGTGAAATTGGAGCTGGGGCAGCAAAGAGCCACCAAATGTTCTGAGGGCTGCAGAAAAATGCCTTCTAGTAAGCTACTGAAAGAGCTCAACCTGCTTAGCTTATCAAAAGAAGATTGAAAGGCGACTTCATTGAAGTGTTGAAGTGCCTTAATGGAGAGAAAATATTGGGTATTAAAGGGCTCTTTAATGTAGCAGAGAAAGACATAACAAGACCCAATGGCTGGAAGGTGAAAAGAGACAAATTCATATTACAACTAAGGCACAAATGTTCAACAGTCAGGATGATTCACCACAGGAACAAGCTACCAAGGAAAGTGGTGGATTCTCCATCCCCTGATGTCATTTCATGAAGACTAGATGCCTTTCTGGAATGTATTTGCCCCCAAAGTAGCTCTTGTGTCATACAGGAGGCCTGTGATCTGCAGGGGGGGGTCAAATTAGATGCTCTAATGGTCTCTTCTGGCCATAAAGTCGACTAATTTCTGAAAAACTGAGTGTAGCATTGGGAGAGCGTGTGATGTTTCACTGTCTAGCCGGCTTGCTGCCTAGAACGAATGCTCCTTGAGTGGGGTGATCCACAGGGAGTAGCTCAAACCTGCAAAGTGCCTGGGCAGGGGCAGGACATTGGCACAGCAAGGGAGGGGTGTGGCAGTGACATCACAAAGGCCTTTTGCAGGACCTCAGACTATTGGTCAAAGACTATTGGTGGGGAGGTGGTGACCTCACAGAGAGATGCTGACATCAGCCAGGCAGGACAGGGGCGAGGGGCCAGGGAAACCTCAGAGACCCCTGTGGCTTTGCTTCAGCAAGTCTCCTTCTCTGGCTCTCTCTTTGAGGACTGAGAGAGTATTCGGGTTCACGGATGTGAGCGCCAGGAGGAACCTCTTTCGAGTTTCCTCCTTCCCTTTTAGTGATTTTACTAGAAAACAGCCGTCCCTGTTTAGAAGGTAAGAGCCTCCTGGAGGTTTGAAACCTGTTCAGTCTGATCCATCTGGTGACAGGTCACTTCCCTTCTCTATACCTCAGGCTCCTCCCCATCTGTCCAATGGGAACAGGGACAGTTCTCGAACTCTGGGCAGTCGTGAGCCTGAGTGAGATAAGGGGCGTTAAAGCCCTCTGTGAAGGAGAAAGGGGAGTTTCACGGTGTTTAGCACCAAGGAATTCTAAAGTTTGCTAAAATGTCTAGTCTGTGGAAACAAGAAATGGTCGGGGCCAAGCTTTTTAACCATTGCCTTTTGTAAAGCCCATTCAGGGATGTGAGTCTCTGTCTTTTAGGTACCTGGGGTTCTTTGCCAGCAGGAGAGAAGAGGTTCCTGCCTCCATTTTTGTGGCCTTAACAAACCAGGTGTTGTGCCCCAGTTCTCGTCTGAGATCCCTGAAAAAGAACATCTTCCCATCCATGAACAAGCCAGGACCTATCTTTGAAAGGGGAACAAAGAGACCCCTGGGACTTGCAGACTAGCTAGCCTCACTTCCATAGCTGGAGAGATACTGGAATATATTCTTAAACAATCAGTTTGCCAGCAGCACCTAGAATCATAGAATCTCAGGGTTGGAAGGGACCTCAGGAGGTCATCTAGTCCAACCTACAGGATAATTTGATTCTTAGGACGAGTGAGCATGGATTTGTCAAGAACAAATCATCCCAAACCCAGCCTCTTTCCTTCTTTGGCAGGGTTCCGGGCCTAGTGGAGGTGGGTAAACTGTATGAATGATGATTTGGAAAATGGAGTGGAGAGTATCGTTCTAAAATGTGCAACTGACACCAAGCACTTTGGAGCTCAGGACTGGAATTCAAAACGCCCTGAACAAATTGGAGACTTGGTCTTCTTGAGCCAAACCCCATGGCTGGGCCCCTCTCTCTAGACTGGGCTGAAGTGAAACCCCAGAGCCAGACACTCCTTCTCCTGGGCCGTGCGCTCCGACCTTGAATGGTCAGATGCTGCTTAGCTCTGTCAGAGCAGCTTTGGCTGGGGGATTCTCCCAGCACTTTCCAATAGCGGGAAGGTACGAAATCCCCATTTGCCGGCTGGGGACAGAACCCTAGAGGGGGGAGCAACTTGCCCAGAGTCCCACCAGAAAAGGAAAACAACCAGCAGTGGAACCAATAGGAAACCCAGCAATGGAACTCAGGAGTCCTGGGGGTGTGCTAGGGTGACCAGATGTCCCAATTTTATAGGGACAGTCCCAATTTTGGGGTCTTTTTCTTATCTAGGATCCTATTACCCCCCACTCCCTGTCCCGATTTTTCACACTTGCTGTCTGGTCACCCTCGGGTGTGCACATGTGTGGTTCCCACCTGCTCCCTGCCCCCCCCCCCATTGAAGCAGGTGTGCAGGGTTACTGCCCTGGGAACTGCCGGGCACCAGTGGACATGGGGATGGCTGGAGGCAGGGCAGGGGCTGATTGGAGGTAAGGTCTGGCTGCAGGCAGGGCAAGGGGTGCGGGGCTGGCTGGAGACAGGGGTGTGTGGGGCAGGCTGGCTGGCTTCAGGCAGGGACGCAGGGGGGTGCATCAGGGGTTGGCAGGGCTGGAGAAAGAGGAGTGCGGGACTGGCTGGCTTCAGGCAGGGGGGGTGCGGCAGGAGTTGGCTGGAGACAGGGCAGGGTGCGCAGGGCTGGGGGGGTGTGGGGGCTGGCTGGCTTTGGGCGGGGCCACAGGGGTGTGTGGCAGGAGTTAGCTGGAGACAGGGCAGGGGGTGTGGAAGGGGCTGGCTGTGAGCAGGGGATGTGGGGCTGGCTGCAGGCAGGGCAGGGAGGACGTGGCTGGTGCGGGCATGGCAGAGGGTGCAGAGCTGCAGGCAGGGCAGGGGGTGCGGGGCTGGCTGGAGGCAGGGCAGGGGGGTGCAGCAGGGGTTGGCTGGAGCCGGGGCGTGCGGGACTGGCTGGAGACAGGGGCTGGCTGCGGGGAGGGCAGGGGGTGGAGGGCTCGCTGAAAATGTCCTGAGCGGTATTTTAAGGTGAAGATAACACCATGGTTACCAGTTGACTGGCACATCCTGGGTTAAAGAAAGGAAGGGACCTGGAGTTAATAGTCTGAAGTATTTGTGTTACTAACCCTGTCGCTGTCTGACCCCCCTTCAGTGTGGAGCAGGTGTGTACGTTGCTGTGTGGAACGCACAGACTCCTGCAGAGCAGGGGCAGCTGTTTCCATGGCAGAGAGCCTGGCACTTAGGAGACTTTCCTGACTTGCTGTTTTGAAGCAATTCAGTAAAATAACGGTGGAGCTACAATGTCTGGTCCCAAATTTCAGCCCCCTGGTGCAAAAACGCTATTTTAGGATCTAAACAGGAGGCTTCCAGCGCTAGGACACCTGACCAGAGAGCTCAGTGGGGGCGTAACAGCTGCTGACTCTGAGGGTCCTGGGCTAAATCCATTTGCAGGTGGAGGCGTTTCGATTTATTTGATCGATAATGAGGAAGGCGAAGATTTAATCCCAGGTATTTTTAGTAAATGTCATGGACAGATCACGGGCAAAAACCAAAAGCTCATTGCCCATGACCCGGCCATGACTTATACCATAAATACCCCTCATTGAATCGTGGGGAGGGAGGCCCAGGGGGTCCGTGGCACCAGCTGTGGGCGCAGGGAGTCCAGGGGGCCCGTGGCACCATGTACGGGGGGAGAAGCCCTGGGGACCCACTGCCACTCCAGATGCTGCCAGGTGAGGGGAGCCTGTAGCGAGTTGGTGTGGCTCCCCTCCTGCCCAGCAGAGGGAGCTCCCTCCCAGAAGCCCAAGTGGGCTGAGTCACCACTTCCTGTTCCCGCCCCCCGGAAGTCAAGGGGCGGGACAGGAAGTAGAAAAGGAGAACTCCAAAGCTCAGTCAGCAGCCAGCCGCCGCCGCGAGCAGACGTGCCGGCGGGGGCTCCAGACTGGGAACCCTCTAGGACCCGAGGCGGCGATCAGGACTGGCCCCCATTGCCCCGCGCCCGGTACGACGAGGAACCCGCGGAACTTCCCCGGGACCGGAACCCGGAGCAGCCGCTAGGACTTCCTCGCGCCCGGTACGAGGAGGAGCCGCCCCCGCCGCTTCCGCCCTGCTGTTATCCGGAGGAACCACCGGAGCCCGCCTGGCCGGACTTCCAGCAGGAGTTGCCTGACCTGCCCCCAAGCCCTGGTCCTGCCGACCCCATGCCGGTGGACTGGCCCGAACCCACGGCGACCAAGGAGCAGGTACCCATAGAGGGGGAAATGGAATGTAGCCCGGGGATAGCCGACCCCTGTCAGGCTATAGGCACCGAGGTGCCCATGTCGGTGTGTTGCGGTCAGGACCCCACTGACCAGCGGCAGTGCTAGCCGCTAATACGGCCCCGGGCTGGGACACAGTGGAGTGGGTGGGCCTGTGTCCCCCCTGCCACCCCACTCACGGGTGGCAGTTTTCCCCCTCACCCCAGCGCAGACCGAGACGCCTGCACTAATCTGAGTTGTTGTTATTGCTCAGCTCCTGACCCCAGGACCTGAGCCCTGGGGGCTAGGGTGGTTGTCCCGCCCTCACCAGAGGGTCTGGGCTTACTGACTTTGTAGTTGCTCAGCTCCTGAGGCAAGGACCTGAGCCTTAAACAGAATTGCTGTTCCCCAGCCCCTGCTCCAGAGGACCTGGGCTTATATTGAACTTCTGTTGCCCAGCCCCTGCCTCAGAGGGCCTGGGCTTCGTTGAACTAGTGTTACCGCTCAGCTCCTGCGACAAGGACCTGAGCCCTGAACTATTGGTATTGCCCAGCTCCTGCTGTGAGGCTCTGAGCGTAGAACTGCTATTGTGCTGCCCCGCTCTGATTGAGGGCCTGGGCTTACACTGACTGACTGTGTGCCTTGTGTTCCGCCCCTGCCTGAGGGTCTGAACCTGTGAACCTTCTTGAGACTGATTGCTGTTCAGCCCCCCCCGACCCAGAGGGACTGACACGTGAGACGGTACTTGTTGGGAATAGAATGTGAAATGCTGAGATTGTTTAGGTTTCTGGGACGAGCCGATAACGCTGGGAATTGTGTATAAAGGGCTGACCTTGGGCGCGCTCTCATCGGCCAGCTAACTGTAAATAGGATGATAAGTCAAACAGGTGTGTAGGATGTTAATTAGGATGGGGTTACAGCTGCGGCTGTGTATATTTTGTTAACCAATTAGCAACTGTCTGATTGCTTGCTATAATGGGATATAAGAGCATGCTGGAAATGAATAAAGTACTCTCTCTGCTTATGATCACATGGGTTGTCAGACTCTGTCCCTGCTCCTCTGCGATGCAACAAATGGTGACCCCGACGTGATTGAATGAGGACAGTGTTGGTGGCCTGAACTGAAAGGAGGAAAAGGAGGCGCACCTGAGTCTCAGTGTCGAGCGGCTAGGAGCCGCAGGGCGTCCGAAAAGAGGGGCGCACCTGAGCTCAGTGTCGAGCGGCAGCCGCAGGGCGTCCGAAAAGAAGGGCGCACCTGAGTTCAGTGTCGAGCGGCTAGGAGCCGCAGGGCGTCCGAAAAGAGGGGCGCACCTGAGCTCAGTGTCGAGCGGCAAGCCGCAGGGCGTCTGAAAAGGGAGGCACACCCCAGCCCAGAGGTGAGCAGCTAACATGGGAACCGCTGCATCAGCGGAAGAAAGGACGGTGCATGAATATTTGATGCGCATCGCGGAGCGGCAGGGAGAGAAGCTCCCCTCTGATAAGTTATCCCGTCTGCTGCGGTGGGGACGGAGAAGGGGACTTTCTGTTCAACCAAGTACAATTTTTGATAAAACTGTTTGGGAGCGGCTAGGCTCCGAGCTTTGGAAGTCGGTGGCTCGGGGCGATAAGGAGGCCTTCTCCCTGAGTCCAGTATGGAATAAGGCGAAGGAGATAGTAGAAACTCTCGCGGCCGAGGCAGGAGTGCAGGCGGCCCTTTCTGAGCTTTGCCGCCCAACGCCCGGAATGCCTTCTGTGTTGCCGGTTGGAGCCAGAGAGTTTTTCGGTGGTGAGGACACGGTGATACCTTTGGCTTCCAACCCCTACCCTATGGATGATGTTGCCCCTGCTACGGCCCCACTACCCTCCAATGTGGCTATCGGCCCCGACATGATTGATCCTGCTACGGTCCCGTTACCCCCCGATACGCCCGAGCCTATGGAGACAGCCTTGCCGTATGCACCCCCTCCAAAGCCATGCCGTGTCCACGGGGCCTGGGGGTGCCTCGATTGCGGGGGGACAGAGGAGGCTCGGGTGGAACGTGTGCCATCAAACCCATATCCCGATTTGACTACGTTTACTCAGTTTACTCAGTTTGATGCCTTCTATAAGGAGATGGAGCGCCAGGGTCGACAGCTGCAGCATATGTGTGATAAGTTGGACCAATTGGAAAGTTTTCCACCTGGATCATCGCGGTCGCATCTTCACAAGTGCTTTCATTCAACTCGCCCCCCCGCCCCGCCTGGCCCCAGGGACCCTCCAACTGGAGACCCTCCGGATCCGGTACAGCGCTGGCATGGGGTTTTAAGAGAAGCCATCCTTGAAGGTCTAACACCCGAGGCCTTTCCGGTGATTACGCCAGACCCTCAACACCCTAATCATAGACGGTGGGCCCCTTTGGACTGGAAGTTGATCCGTGAGGCACAGAAATCGATCATGGCTTATGGACTAGATAATCCGTATGTACAGTCTATCATTGAACAGGTATTTGTTGGCCAAGCAATGTGTCCGTACGATGCGATTAAGCTAGCTGATATGCTTCTTACACCTACACAGAAACTGTTGTGGAAAGATGATTGGGCTAAGAGAGTTGACTTGGCTCTTGTCCGCAATTTGGATTTACCGGATGATGATCCTCGGCGCCTGGCCACTGCTGATATGTTTTTGGGAGCCGGTCGCTTTGTTGACCCGCACTTGCAAGCTCGCCTTGAGCCCCGGATCCTGCAGCAATCACAGGAACTAGCTTTGGCTGCCTTTAAAGCGGTGCCCCAGATGGGAAAGCCGGTCCCTCCCTATGCTAAAATTACACAAGGCCCATCGGAACCGTATTCCACCTTTTTGGATCGCCTTCGAGAGGCTATTGATAGATCTCCTAATCTGACGCCAGAGGCCAGAACTGCAGTTGGACTTGATCTTGCAACCCAGAATGCAAATCCCACTTGCCGCCGTATATTAGCCACCTTGCCCAAGACTGCGACCCTGATGGAAATGATCGAGGCATGTGGTAGGGCCGCTATGCTTGAGGAGACGGATAAGGCAGCAATTCATGCTAAGGCACAGGCCTCTGCACTGGCCGTGGCGTTACAACCCCTGCTCGGGGGACAGCGGGGGGCTAGAAGGCCGACCCGGCCAGCCGGCCCCTGTTTTGGTTGTGGAAAACCCGGGCATTTCCGGCGGGACTGCCCTATGCAAAATGGGCAGCAGGCCTCTGATGTGTCACCTAAAGCTGCAACTGGCGCTTGCACACGATGTGATAAGTTTGGACATCGCGCCGCCGACTGTTGGGCGCGTTACACGAAGGATGGAACACCGCTGCCGGGAAACGGATCGCGGAGCGCCCCTCGGAGGAGCGCGACGACACAAGTGCCTCCACCCGCCAACCCGGCTGCCTGGAACACCTCACCGGAGCAACCCGTGGCAGTGCCGGAGTGGACTTGGCCACAGCGACAGATGTAGTTTTAGACACTGACGAGGTTCAAGTTCTTCCTTCCAACACCGATGGTCCATTAGGATTTGGACTGAGTGCCCTTTTGATTGGCCGTTCGTCGACATCGAAACAAGGTATTTTTGTTTTGCCTGGCCTTATTGATGCCGACTATACGGGGAATATTGGGATAATGGTACGTGCCCTCTGTCCCCCTGTGACTATAACTGCTGGTACACGTCTTGCTCAGTTAATACCTTTCAAGGGATGTGTGCCCCGATCGACCCCAATTGACCGCGGGTCTCGAGGGTTTGGATCCACTGGCCCTCCCCAAACTGCCTTTGCTATGGACATCACTTTGCGCAAGCCCACCCGAACTGCTCGGCTTCAGGGATCCGATGGGTGGCAAATCACTCAGGAAGCTTTTATTGGGGATGCAATGCAGAGTGGGGTAACTGAGGCACCTGGGACGACAGAGGTAGAAGATACTGTGTTTACCTTGGAATCAGAGCACACTGAAGCGGTTGCAGCTGAGGCCCCCATGCAGAATGATGTAGGAGATGCGCCATCTAACCTAGTATCAGAATGCCCAGGGGCAGTTGTAAATGGGGCCCCTCTACAGAGCGACATGTGTCCTCAAGAACTGCCTGTGTGTGGAAAGGGAGACGAAGAGGAGCAAGGGAATTTAGCTGTGCAGCTGGCAGATACTGGCTCACCCATTTTTAGTATTGAAAGCTCTGGGGCTCAAAAAACATTTGTGCCTGTTACAGCTGCAGCAATTGAAGAACAAATCATTGCAGAAACTGTAACATTTATGGAAACCTCAGCTGAAACTTTAAAGCCTTTAGAAGCAGTGCCTGGAAAACCATTTCCTGAACTAGTCCAAGATATTACCACTGCTCATTCGGGATTTGAGGCTGCAAGCAGTAGCAGTGAAGCAATTGCAACTGTGTTAGTATCAGAGATGTCTGCTGCAGTGGTGGATGGAATGTCTGAAAGAGCCACACGATGTACACAACCTGGGCCCCTGGAGGAGAGTTGCTTGTTTGCTATGCCAGGATTCTTTTTGTTTGATCCTCCCTGAATGATTTAATTGATTGAGATAATTTTTGCTTTGCCTGAATGTATAGGATGATGTCCTGATAATTTCCCCCGTAGAACTTGAACCACGATGGTGGTGGAACAGGAGAAAAAACACTTACATCATTGATATTGCCAGTGTCTAGAAATTCCTGACTAAAAAGACATTGAGAACTGACCCTGGTAAAGAAGCAAAGACTTGCACACTGGCAGGAAACAATTTGGGACTCCTGCTAAAAACTGTGGTATTGATTGGATTTTGGGGTTTATTTTGCAGGCTGCGCCCTGTGTTGTGGAATTTTTTTTTAGCATGCATTGCCCTCCCTAATTGGATTGTAAATGATATTACCCCTCCCCATTACTGACCCCTGTTTTTTTAGAGCCTATTTGTTTTTTGTTTTTAAAGTTTGAGAAAATTCGGCCTAAAGGTTTGTTGAGTATTCTTAAAGCGGGGAGTTGTAGGCATAAATCTAGGAAATTTGGGAGAATGGCTTTGAATTTATGTGACCCAAAATACCTTTATGTAAAGTGCTTTGGATCGGGCCCAGGCAGGCATGCAATAGATAGAGAACTTGAAGAGGAAAAAAGGATCGGGCCCAGGCGGCGGGCAACAGACAACAAGCTTGGAATACTGGTTGATAACCTTGAGGGTGTAGTTGATAGAAAAGGTAATTAACTACTAGCGAGTAATGTTAGGCAGAGTACAAAGTTAACTCTGTGGTTGCTGGAGGGAATAGCAGTTGAATTTAGAAGTAAGTCAGGATGCAATTGTATTACTGTAAATGATTTAATTGATGATGTAATTTTCCTTTTTTTTGCCTGATGGTACTAAGGGTATTTGTATATTGTATGTAATGATTGCTTGCCCAGTAGGGGTAGTTTTGTTTTGTTTTTTAGATATTAAGAATATTGGTGTTAGCTGCATAGCATTTTATGTACCATGCATTTATTTATAGAGTTAAATTTATGTTATGTGTCTTATGTTTTGTTTGTGGTGTTTGTTTGTTTTTCTGGCCAGAATTGTTTTTTGCGTTTTATGTGGTTTATGTTGTGTTTTTTCTAGGACCCCCCCTCCCTCAGTGTCAGTTTGATCGCCTGACATCTGAGGGATGATTTGGTAATAGAAGGTTGCCACAAGTTGGTGTGCAATAGAGAAGGGGGGAATCCTGTAGAATTTACACCATTTATTTGTTGTGCTTTGTTTTTGTTTGGTGTTGTTGGGGTTATGTTAAGAATTGCATGGTTATATAGGTTGGCTTTATAAAGTTTTAATTTTGGTTTGTGATAGATTGTGGTGTTATGTTGTTATAAGTTGGAAATGTTTTGCTAATGTTTTTATCCCTTTTTTTTTTTTTTTCCCCTCCTTTTTGATTTTGGGTGGAGGGGGGAAGTGTTGGGAATAGAATGTGAAATGCTGAGATTGTTTAGGCTTCTGGGACGAGCCGATAACGCTGGGAATTGTGTATAAAGGGCTGACCTTGGGCGCGCTCTCATCGGCCAGCTAACTGTAAATAGGATGATAAGTCAAACAGGTGTGTAGGATGTTAATTAGGATGGGGTTACAGCTGCGGCTGTGTATATTTTGTTAACCAATTAGCAACTGTCTGATTGCTTGCTATAATGGGATATAAGAGCATGCTGGAAATGAATAAAGTACTCTCTCTGCTTATGATCACATGGGTTGTCAGACTCTGTCCCTGCTCCTCTGCGATGCAACAGGTACTGACCCTGATTTCTTGCCGCCCACCAGTTAGAGGGGACAAGGAGCGAGTCGGTGTGGCTCCCCTCCCGCCAGCCGGAGGGTTGAGCCCCGACCAACAGTTTACAGAGCCCCAGAGGCCAGCCCTGCTCCAGCCACCTCGGGACAGGTGCCAGGAGCCACTGAGCTGTGGCTGCTCCTGCCACCCTTGGAACCACTGCTCAAGCTGCCCCCAGGCCAGCTGCTGGGGCAGCCACGGAGGCAGCCACAGTGGCCACTGCAGAAGTCACAGAATCTATGACTTGTGCAGCCTCCGTGACACAGAGGGATCCCTAATAAAGAGACAAACCCCTCCCTGCTGTGACTGCAGTTCCTGGAAGGAAAGAGAAGAACAGAAAGTGAAGAGAGAAGGAAAGAGAGAGACTCCCTGTCACCTCTCTCCCCTGCTCCCTCCCCCTTGTATTCTGTAACCCCATCTCACTGGGTTCCCTGTGCTGGTGCCATTGGGGTGACACTAGAGTTCTGGGGCTTTGGGGGGAGGGGAAGGGGGCTCTTCACTTCTCAGCATTTCACACAAATTTGTCTTTGGGCTGAAGTTTCTCCTGTGAGGCCTCTCAGTCAGAGCTGTACCCCACCCCCTTCAGTGGGGGGGGGGTGTAAATTGCAGAGAGGCAGAGAAGTCGCCCATAAAGGGTCATATTGTTCTGTTGACTGGTTCTGACTGGGGTCCCACGTCCTCTGACACAGGATCATGTGCAGAACATGGGAGCTCTGGCTTGTCCTAAATGCTGTAGAGTGTGAGTTCCTGGAAAGGGCAGGGGAGAGGGAGCAAGAGGAGAAAGGCAGAGACATTGGAGATGAGGAATTGGGGGGAGAAGAAGGAGAGAACAGAGAGACAATAAATGATTGAAGCAGAACAGGTGTCCCAACTCCATCTTGCTCATCACAGGTGTTCAGAGAGACAGGTAGTTGCAGGTTTTCCAGTGTCAAGTCTGAACTTTGATTCTAACAATGTGCGTTGAAATATCAAGGGGATCTCCACATACCTGATCTCTTCCCTCTCCCCTTTTTTGTATTAATTTTTATTTTGACGTGTTTGGCTTAACCGTGATCGTCTCTTTCCCCACCTGTATTGCAACTTGGGGTTTATGTTTATTTTGCCTCCCTTTTGTTCATGTCATTATAATTGTAACAGCAAAGGAACCTGCAGGAGCAAAAACTGACTCAAAACTTCATTTCCCCATCATGCCGGAACATCCTACAAACAGCTCACACAGCTGGAATCATAACACGCAAGGCCAGGGGAGGGGAGATGCAGGTTTCCAAGGGTTCTGTCTTTCTCAGATGACACATTCCAGCCCCTTGTGTGCCTCCATCCTGTATGACCTGCTGGACTTTCACACATTTATTATTTCATTCTATAGATAATGTGATTGTAACACGATGTGACTGAAATTAAACCACTTCCAAATGAGGAAACAACAGAAGAGAAAAGCCATTATTGCATTGGCTGGGAATCAAACCCAGATGAATTGCTTGGAAGACACCTACGCACACCACTATACCACCACTGCATCTGGCAGGAGTAGTTTTCCTGCAGGCTCTGTGTGCTGGCAATGGGGTGACATATGACCATGGAGGTAGTGAGCAGGGTGGATGGGCTGGAAGCTGCCTGACAGCTGGGAGCAGAGTTAGGATCCCAGAGTGACTGAAAGGGGGCAAAGGTGAAAACAGATCTCACTGGGAGCTGGCCCCACACCTGCCCCGCCCCTAGGAGAGGGGAAGTGAAGCTCAACTTCAATCACAGAAAAATCTTCCCGAGAAGGAAGGGAAAAGCTTGTTTTAAAGACCAGGTTTGTGTTTGTTCCTGCTACACACGGAGGGGCTGGGTAGTGCTGATTCCAGCCCCCAGACTCTGGGAGGATAAGGAACAAATTCAGGCTGCCAGTGACCTGCAGGAGGGAGATGATCTTTTGACAGTGACGGACGCCTCGTCCTAAAGGCCTTTGTCTGCCCCCTTCCAGTGACTGTTTGGCACAGGAATGCAGCCCCCACTCCTGGGTCTCTCCTGGGGAAATAATGTTTCTGTGCAAAACACCAAAGCTTTTAACAGAAAGGAAGAAAAGGAAATGGCCACATGATGGGACTAGGACATAAGGAATGAAACACACATGGGCGGCGAGTTATATACCCACGTGGTGCCCGGGCACCAGCAATATTCAGAGCCCTAGGGCCCAGCTACATCAAAGTTTGGGGCCGGGTCTCCCCTCTGGCCCCACCTGCCACCCCCTGTGCTTCCCCCGAGTGTCCCCCGGACCCCCTTGCTGGCCCCATGCATGTCCCTGGGCCCCGGAGGGAGCAGAGCCTCCCTGCCTCTTCCATGCAGCTCCATGCTGCCTCCCTGCAGCAACTGCTGCCACGGGGTCCTAGTGCCCCCCCTTCCCAACTCGCTGCCAGGGCAGACTGACTCTGAGCCTGCCCTTCCACCTCAGACCCTTCCCTTTTCCAGCGGGACCCTCCACCATCACAGCCCCCCCACCCCTGCAGTCACCGCTCCTGCCCCATGCTGGGCAAGGAGACAGCCCCATCCCCCACCCCCAGTGAGGCTATAGTCAGGGGCAACAGCAGGGGAGGAGGTGCATGCAGCACCCCCCGGCACCCATCATGGGGGAGGCGAGGGAGATTCCTGGACCTGAGAAGGGCCCTAGGAGCACCTGCAGTGACAGTGGTGGGAGTGAGTGTGCTGCTGGGGGGGGGGGGGAATGAGGGGTTCCTCCCCCAGAGCTTGCTGCTGCCAGCAGGGAAAGGGCTGGGGGGAGTCCTCCTTTCTGGCCCTTGTCCCGGAGCAGCCTGCCTGCACCCCAAACTCATCCCCAGCCCTGCCCCACCCCAGAGCCCACACCCCCAGCCAGAGCTTTCACCCCCCCACCACATCCTCAACCCTCTGCCCGAGCCCTGAGCTCCTCCCACACCCCAAACCTTCCATCCCCAGTCCCAGCCAGAGCCTTCATTCCCCCCCCACACCCCAACCCTCTGCCCCAGCCCTGAGCTCCTCCCACACCCCAAACCTCCCATCCCCAGTTCCAGCCAGAGTCCTCATCCCCCCGCACACCCCAACCTTCTGCCCAAGCCCTGAGCCCCCTCCAACACCACAAACCCCTCATCTCCAGCCCCAGATAGAGCCCTCACACACCCCTGCACCCCAACCCTCTGCCCTAGTCCTGAGCCCTCCCACACCCCAAACACCTTATCCCCATCCCAGACACAGCCCTCATCCCCCTGCACCCTAACCCTCTGCCCCAGCCCTGAGCCTCTCCAACACCCCAAACCCCCCAGCCTCAGACAGAGCCCTCACCCCCCACATCCCTACCCTCTGCTCTAGCACTGAGCCTCTCCCACACCCCAAACCCATCATTCCCAGCCCCAGCCAGAGCCCTCATCCCCCTGCACCCTAACCGTCTGCCCCAACCCTGAGCCCCCTCCTGCATCATGAACCCCTCATCCCCAGCCCCACCACACAGCCAACACCCCACACCCCAACCCACAGCAATATCCCAGAGCCCCCACCCCCAGCCCAAAACTCTCATCCCCAGCCACACCCCAAACTCCCTCCCAGAACCTTGGGCAGGTGGGGGGCGGAGTTTGGGCAGGTTCTGGGCACCACCAAAATTTCTACAAACCTACCGCCCATAGAAACACAAGATGCTTCTCCCATGTGCATTGACTTTTCACCTTGTTTGTGGTGGTGTTGTATCCATGATGGGCCCAGGGGTCCTCTGGGGCGCCGGGCATTGGCCACTTTCGGGAGAGTGGGCTAGATGAACTGGTCTGACTCAGTGTGGCTGTTCTTATGTTCTAACTGCTGGTTATGGAAGAGACGACCTTCCAGGCTACACAAAACTGAAGAAGGGTGCTGGGTTAGCTCCACAGCTTGTCTCTTTCACCAACAGAGGTTGGTCCTCTGCAAGCTCTTACCCTCACCCGCCTTGTCTCTCTCGGACTCTGAAAAGTGCTTTCTCCCCACTCCCCTTGGAGAGACGTTAAGTTTCCCTTTGGGCAACTATCAGGCTGAAGCAATTGTATTGACTGTGACACTAGAATTGAAGATTTAATATTATAAATAAATGAGTCTAAACCTGAGGTTCTGGTTTTCACATTGGTTTTTCTAACTCAGTTCCCAATGCTCTTCTAGAAAGGCCTCCAGGACGCCTGCCCAGCCCAGCAAAAGTGGCCAGGAGAAAGCCCACACTGCTGCTCTTTCAGGTACTTGAAGGCTGCTATCAAACCCCCCTCACTCAGTCAGTCCTCAGTCTGTGGCAGTGCATAGGATTCATCCGTCCTAAGTGTAGGACTCTGCACTTCTCCTTGTTGAACCTCCTCAGATTTCTTTTGGCCCAATCCTCCAATTTGTCTAGGTCGCTCTGGACCCAAACCCTGTCCTCCAGCGCTTGGGTTCTTTACATGCTTTCACAGAGCAAAGAGCACATGTTCCATGATTTCATAGGGCAGAGTTTTGTGCTATCGGGAGCTTTCCCTGTGTGGATTTGACAGGTGGATCAACACAGAGACACATTGTGACCCTTCTCATGGTGCTGAGGACTGTGAGTCTCCTTGTTGCCACCTGCCACAGGGAAGAGGGAGTTTTGCATTTGGCAGCTGGATGTTAGAGACCAAACTCACCAGCCTGCTGGAACTCAAGGAGCCTCCTCTGAGTTACAGCAGCCACCTTAACCCTTGAGTTCCTTCAATGTGTCCCCCTCTGGGGTCCAGCCCGGATCACCAGATACCTGGTGAAATCCCAGATCCTCTCTTGCCCAAGTATCCCAGGTTACTAGTTTTACTGTGGACCATTGCTACTGTATGTCACACAGCACCTGAGTACAGTTATCGAACAAGCAAAAAATTTATTTCACAACGGATAGAGATTTAAACAAACAAACGTGAGTGATGGAAACCAACTGTTACCAACTAAACCAGGGTAAATTAAATCTAAGGTTTGAGCTGCTAGTGAAGCATTTTCCACACTCACGGCATTCCTAGGGGCTGTCTCCTCCGTGGATTGTTTGATGCCTAATAAGGTGCGAACTGCGATTGAAGGTTTTCCCGCACTCAGTGCATTCATAGGGCCTCTCTCCTCTGTGGATTGTTTGATGCCTAATAAGGTGCGAACTGCGATTGAAGGTTTTCCCACACTCACTGCATTCATAGGGCCTGTCCCCTGTGTGGATTCTCTGATGTACAGAAAGGGCTGAGCTGTGAGAGAAGGTTTTTCCACACTCCCTGAATGTATTTTTTCTCTTTCGCCTGAGGATATCCTGCTGTGTTGTGGTTTCCATGAGGATCTTCTGAGTTCCCCAAGAAGAAATAAATTTATCCACTTTCTTCCCTGGCTGGTTTCCTTGATCTGTTTTTGGTCTGTGCTGAATCTCCCAGGATTTTCCCTGCTCATGACTCCTGGACACATTCCTTTTTGATCTTTGTGATAATGCTCTGTTTTTACCCACTGGCTCAACATTTTCAGGCTGAGAATTCTGCTCCTCTTTCTCACATGCCATTGCATCACCTGCTGTGATAGAGACAGAAACCTCAAACAGGGATGGAAAGGGAAGACCAAACAAAAACAAGTGCTGAAGACAGGTCAAATAAAAATCAGGAGCTGAACCACCCCAAACTCTTCCCCCAAATAGGAGAGAGGAGGGGGATGAATTCAGCCTTCACATCCCATCCAAATACGCAGGGGGAAGGGAGGAAGCTACTGCCTGGTGTCTGCTAGGATCTATAGGAAGCCATGAGCTATATTTACCCTGAGGATATGACCCCTGCAAGGGACAATAATGAACCGAGAGACCTCCCCAAGGGCTTTGTTGGGCATCCCAGATGTTTCCTTCAGGCACTTACAGATTCTGAGGTGGTTTAATGTTTCCTCACCTGTGCAGGGAGATCTCAGGATCTCTCTTTCCTCTGAACCCTGGAGGTCTGGGACCCATGGCTCTTCCCCTTGTTCCAGCTGGGAGATCACATCATGTTGGAAAACTAGAAACCCTGCTCAGATGAAAGAAAACAAAGGACTTCAGTTGATTTCATAAGACTTGGTCATAAAAAAAAACATTCTATTCATTTAACTTCAGTGCTTAGTGTGACCTGGTGGGCCAAGGGCAGTTCTCACTGAAAATGCCAAGATCAGGGCAGGCTGAAAAAGGGAGAGCAGATGCTCCCAAAACTGTTGGTTAACACTGAAGTTAAACTCACCGACCAGTCGTAAACTGTGCTTCTGATCCCCCACACGGGTAATCGAGAAGCTGAAAAAAGAAATCACATGGCCCCCTTTATTCCATCCCAGTTCTCTGGTTCCTAATCAGCAGCTAGGTCCAATACAGTGAGAGGTTATTTAAAAACTCTGCTCACATAAACAAAGTGTTCCTCTGACCCCAAAGCGTCAGCCACATCACCAGGTCACTATAGGTTTGGATATTACCCAAAATTCCATCCTTCCAGCCAATCCTTTAACATCTAAACTAAAGGTTTAAATGAAAGAAAGACAGAAAGAAGTTAAATGGGAACGCAGTCAGATACATTCCAAAATGGATATATCAGGTTCTTAGCAGTATTGGTGAGTTGCTGGCTTGAAAGTCCGTCTGGAACACATCCACAGTTTGGATGGGTCATTCAGTCCTTTGTTCAAGGCTTCAGTTTGTAGAGAAGTTGCTCCAGAGGTAGGAAGGGGGATTGAAGACAAAATGGAGATGATGCAGCTGCCCTTTATATTCCTTTTGCCATGTGGCCTGTACTTCCTGTGTTCCAAACACAAGATTCACAGCACATGGCATGGAAAAGCCTTGGAGTTCTCATTACACAGGCATACCCCAGCATGTCTTGCTGACTCAATAGGTGTATCCCCTTGGTCCTTTCCATGGGCTCATTGTACAGCTGATGATCGTCAATGGGCCATCAAACAGGCTAGGCAGTGTTGATCCCAATATGTCTGGGGGTGTCACCCAGAAACACTGCACAAGTCTGGAAATACAGATATACCCTACATATCTATAACTCACAATACAAAGGTGATACAAACATAGAAATATTATCATACTTGGCAAATCATAACATTTTCACTGACACCTTACATGGCATATCGAGCACAATTCATTGCAATTTTATCAGATTATATTATTATTTTATTATTAATACCAAAGTGTCTCACAATTCCATCCAGTGTCACACTTGGTAAACCAGTGAATTCCCAGAACCAGTTCCCCAGGGCCTTGAAGATGCCGATCACTATGCTTATAAGGGATTGAAATACCCACATATCTGCTGGGAACACACACACAGACACTGTGTCAGTCTATACCCCTGTGTTCACTCTTCTAGAAAATTATGATCAATTTTGTACACAGTATGGCTTGTGAGGTATCATTTGAAAACGCATAACCTACTGAATATTATCCTCCTGTTAAAACGTGTAGTAACACTGTATGTAAAGTTATGAGATTTTACAGTATGACATTAATGAAAATGTTACAATTCTGGGGAACACCCACAGACCAGTTCCTCAGAGACAGCAAGGCAAACAGCTGGTCAAACAGCCATTCTCCTGCAGGGGGAAGGTGCGAAGAAGACATTTACATTCCATGACAGGGACCTCTTGAAGCTGTTGTGGAAAACAACCACACGATTGATTTTGAATCAGCTCAGCCTGAGGCTCTTTTCTTAGTTAAAAGTGCGCAAGGGGTGACAGCTATTGGAATACTGTCCCCTGAGCTAAAAATCACACAAGCCTTTTAAAGCTTAAAACCCCAAACAACGACACATATGTTGCACGTTAATTACCTTATTTGGAATATATTGCAAAATATGATGCAAGCAATGTTGGAAATAATTAAGAAAGGGATAGATACGACAGAATATATCATATATCATAATTGTAAAAACAGCAAATAAATCCATGATAGACCCACATCTTGAATACTGCATGAAGATGTTGTCGCCCCATCTCAAAAAAAGATATATTGGAATTGGAAAAGGTTCAGAAAAGGGCAACAAAAATGATTAGGGGTATGGAACAGTTATGCCAGACCTAACCCCCAGTTTCACTTGAGCAAACAGGAGCTATTTGACACTGTGCAATACGGCTCCTGTGCTCTGTTCCCAAAGTGTTCTGCAGCAGGGGAGGGTCTCTGGTAGTGTGTGCGTGTCACTGGCATATTGGGGTGATGCTGAAACAGGACAGAGTAGAGGTGGCATCATGGGGCTGGCGTGAACCTTTTCTCTTCATTTCCCCTTCCAAGAACTGAGGGGACAGGAACCCTTACCCAGCGAGGTCACAGTCTCATAGTTCTCCTGCATGACGTCCCAGTAGAGGGCTCTCTGAGCGGGGTCCAGCAGAGCCCACTCTTCCCTGGTGAAATGCACAGCCACCTCCTCGAAGGTCACCGGCCCCTGAAAGAGCAAGAGTCCAACACTCAGGACCTCTTTCCCCACTCACAGCCCCACTATTTGTGGCAGAGAGGAGCCAATCAAATGGAAGCTCTGGGTGGATCGCAGTCAACAGAGTCCCACCCCGACCCCGCTCAGCGTATCCAGCAAATGCCAGGGTGAGGGGACGAAGAGAGAGCCCCTTGTCTCTCCCAGCAGATCCATCACACACCTACAGACCCCAACAGCCAGTCCCTCACTACCTGCCTAGGATCCCCCCCCCCGCCCTCCAGCAGGATCTGCCCTGCCCTTTGCCTGGCACCCCCTCCTCCCCCCTGCGGGATCCCCTGATGCTTTACAGGGGCACCCCCTGGCCTAGCGCCGGGGATTCTCCCACACACACTCTGTGCACTGGGCAGGGCAGCGATCCCAGGAGTCTGCGGGGGAAGCCCAGACAGAGCCCCTGGCACAGCACCAGGCTCCCTCTAACCCCCTGTCCTGCCTCCCCAAGAGACGCCCACCCCGGCTGTTCTGCAGCCACCAGGCCCCCAGCGATACCCACCTCCAGGACCCACAGCCTCAGGGCTGGGCACATCACAACCACCCCCTGAAACCCCAAATCTCCAGAACCCACCAACCTCACTAGGGTACCCCCTGCCCAGCCACCCAGAGGCCTCCCCCACCACAATCCCCCTTCAGCTGCTATCTCCCCACAGCCCCACCCCCACCCAGCAACACTGTTACCTCACAGTGCCTGAGAAGTGGATAGAAAGTGACCACCGCCCCCTGCTGGCCAGTCACACAGGCAGAGGGAGCCCTGGGGGATGTCTCTGGAACTGGAGTATGGAAGGCCTGGAGGGACAAAATAGGTAAGAAATGTCCATGCCTGTCACTAGCAAATAATGGCCACCATGGATCCACACCAGAGGTGGCTACATCTTAGCACTGTGGGAAGCAACCCCTCACAGAGGCCATTTGCCATGGGGCTTGGGATACTTCTCAACTCACACTGCACTCAGAGTGACCTCCTCATCCCATGCCAGCTGGAGAAAAGAAAAGTGTCCAGCCAACTCTCCCGTTACCAGCTGGGAACCACTGATCCCCAAACAGGGGGAGGCCTCTGGCTTTGATGGGTATTAAATATCTGGCTGGTCTCTTTCTTCCGCAAACATTTTAACAGAGGTAAAGGAGGGACCAAATGATTCACAAAGGAGACGGGAAAGATGATCTCTGGGCAATTTCACCCCCTACAACATCCAGGATAGAGAAGGACTCAGGGCAACAGGTTCCCTTGAAGGAAGAAGTTGGTGGGATTTAGAAACACGGGGAACAACCCCAAACCCGAGAGGATTTTTAACTGACATTTGATAATGACATAGAAAGAGGCAAAACCTGAGCTTTGAGAGCAATGTTCAGAAATGAAAGAGTTCTCAATCTGAGAGATTTTGGATCCATTTTGCAAATTATAGAGAGGAAAGTGGAAAATCAGAGGGATTTTATATCAGTTGTTGATAGGGGGCAAAATCTGAGTGTTTCACATCAATATTTGATAAATGAATAAAGAGGAAATGGGCAACATTTGCAAACATTTTATATCTAGGTTCAAGAATCTGAGAAAAGGTGTAAACCTCAGGAGGTGTCTAGTCCAACCCCCTGCTCAAAGCAGGGCCAATCCCCAACTAAATCCCCAAATGGCCCCCGCAAGGAGTCAGCTCCCAGCCCTGGGTTTAGCAGGCCAGTGCTCCAACCACTGAGCCATCCCACCCCCACTCCAAGGGCAGCCATGTGCTGGGGAATGACTCAGGGCAACAATTTCCCACCTACACAGGGACAAATCGCTGCAGATAAAATGGGTGGGAAAATGCCCCTCACTAGAGAAGATTTTAAACTGATGTTTGAGACTCATGGGGAGAACGGGGGAAATCGGGGGAGACGGGAGAGCGGATCATTGGAGGGGAAAGGGGGGAAATCGCCCCAGATTTTATAGTCCCGTGTGAGATACTGAGAGAGAAAAGGGGCAGAACTAGAGAGAATTCGTATCGGGGGCGAGAGGCAAGTGGCACAAACAGGGACAGGATCCAATTAACTCACCTCCCCCCTTTGCCCCCGCCCGCCACTTCTCCCCACTTGGGAATTTCCTGGCTGCCCCGAGACAGTTCAACCCCCCCCCCCGCCTCCCACCGACCTTCCCCCCCCCCGCAACTCCAGCTTCTCCCCTCCCTGCCTGACAACCCCCATCTCCCCCCACACCACAGGGGATCCCCCCCCGCCAGGCCCCAGTCTCTGCCCCCCAAATCCCACTGGGGCTGAGGCAGCTCTGAGGCTTCTCCCAGGTTCCCTGGGGCAGAGTCACTTTCCTGCCCAGCCCCAGTGCCCCCCCCCCGGGTCTCTCACTCCCCGGGGGCTCCGTGGGAGGCTGGACACCAGGGATGCAGGACGGCAGGAATGGGGGTGACAGGCCTCCTGTTCCTCAGTCTCACGGCGGGACCGAGGGGGCTCGTCACTCTCCGGCTCGGGAGCGCTGGGAAGACCCGACCGTGGAGGGGCCGTCGCTGGGGGGGACGGCCCCGCGCAGGCGCTGAGCACGTCCTTATATCACTTCTGCGGCGGGAAAAGTGCTGAGGAGATGGAACGCTGAGGGCTGGTTTTGGCGGGAAAAAACGGTTTGGACTGGTTTGAGCCTGTCCCCTGATGGTAAACAAGTCCCCTCTCAGAGCTGGAGTCCAGGGGTCAATAGTTCATATGCTCCATAGTGGATCTTATTCTAAAGCCAGTGATTTACTTCATAAACATCTTATTAACCAACTAATTGAACATATTGAACAGTTCATACTTCTCACACCTAACAATGAGATAAAAAAAAGAACACAGACAAGCCTTGTCAGTAACGGCTAATGTCCCAACTGGGAAGCACGTGAGCTTGTTGCAGAGCTGCTGCTCAGGGACGGGAACCTCCTGCCACGCCAGCCTCCAAAATCACTCAGGCTGCACTTTCTGCACGACTAGGTGCTGGCTGAGGGGGGCGTGGGAATTGGTGGCCTCTGCTGCAGGTGATGGGAATCTCAGGCCTTGGCTACACTTACAAATTTGCAGCGCTGCAGCAGGGTGTGAAAACACACCCTCTCCAGCACTGCAAATTGCGGCGCTGCAAAGCGCCAGTGTGATCAAAGCCCCAGCGCTGGGAGCGCGGCTCCCAGCGCTGTACGTTATTCCCCACAGGGAGGTGGAGTACGGACAGAGCTGGGAGAGCTTTCTCCCAGCGCTGGCGCTTTGACTACACTTAGCGCTTCAAAGCGCTGCCGCGGCAAGTGTAGCCAAAGCCTCAGGTATTTAAAGCCATAGCCTAGAGGAGGGAAGTGCCTAACTCCAGAGTCTGCAGCTGCCTAGGGCCAGCACTGAGGATTTAGAGTCCCTAGTGCAGCCGTTGCAAGGTTCAAGCAGGCTCAGCCCTGGCATTGCCACCCCTCCTGCGGCTAGTAGCTGCAGCTGGCTAAGGCTGGCCTCTGGGAACTGGCCCCATGGCCGTAGCCAGAGAAGCTGCAGCTGGCTCTGTGACTACTGGGGCCATTAAGCTAGAGCTGCTAAAGACACTGGAGTTCACCTCAAGGAACAGAGGCCACCAGTAGGACAGGAATGTCAGGCGGAGCAGGGAAAGAGGGAGCAGGTCAGGCTGGCAGAGGGAGCTTCCAGCTGGGTGGGAGCATGTCCAAAGTAGAAAGGAAACAAGGGTGGGGAGAGGTGGTGGGGACCAGGTAGCAGACTAGCATGTAGATGGGAGCAGAGGGAGAGAGGCTGGTGGCGTCAGATTCCTAAGGGCTAAGTCCTGACTTTGGGGAGATGGTGTTTGCAGGTGGCTGGCTCACATGGCAGGATGGGGGCTGAGGGAGGGATCTGTCAGAACTGATCAGGTGTCTGCTGGCTTTAGAACTGTGAGCTGAGACTAGGACCACATGCCGTGACTGGTGACATGGGGGGTACTGGAGACATGGCTAGAGAAGGTCTGAATGAGGAAGGAGATAAATCTGTGGGGAGTTTCCTTGATCACTATGAAAGTTCTGCTCACTGTGGACACTGGTAAACCCACATGGGTGTACAGCTCAATAAGAAAACCGGGGGCTGAGGGAGCTGTGTATGGCAATGCATATAGTCATGTAGGGGTGTGTGATCAAAATGAAAAATGTCTCTGAGGTTCAGTACCGGGTATGCTAAGGCACCAATGGCACTGCCCCACCAGGCCCACACTCAGAGCCCACAGTGACTACATAGGGGCCTACAAATATGTTTGGTGCTGGGACCCACAAAAGGTTAATCCGGCCCTAATTGCCTGAGCACTATTTCAGCCCCACATTTTTAGGTGGTCCTCCTACAGTGGGAGCTGCAGAGCCCTCCTCCACATATCTCTCTCTCTCTCTCCCACACACACACACCCCTCCTGCTGTTGGGAGGGGAACAGGAGAAAGGACAAAATAAGCAAGAGACGAAGAGAAAGGAGGGAGGGAGGGAGGGAGGAAAAAGTGAAACAAAAAGGACAAACCCCAATGTCCCCAATGAGTCTAAGGGACAAAATCCCAGGTGCGGAATAATATTCTGCCTCCTTAAGCTCGTGTTTTCCATGCCTAGAATTCAACTGTCACCAGATGGATCAGACTGAACAGCTTTCAAACCTCCAGGTGCCTCTTACCTTCTAAACAGGGATGGCTGTTTTCTAGAAAAATCACTAAAAGGGAAGGAGAAAACTCGAAAGAGGTTCCTCCTGGCGCTCACATCCGTGAACCCGAATACTCTCTCAGTCCTCAAAGAGAGACCTGGAGAAGGAGACTCGCTGGAGCAAAGCCACAGGGGTCTCTGAGGTTTCCCTGGCCCCTCGCCCCGGTCCTGCCTGGCTGATGTCAGCATCTTTCTGTGAGGTCACCACCTCCCCACCACCTTGGACCAATAGGATGAGGTCCTGCAAAAGGCCTTTGTGATGTCACTGCCGCACCCCTCCCTTGCTGTGCCAATGTCCTGCCCCTGGCCAGGCACTGTGGAGGTTTGAGCTACTCCCTGTGGATCACCCCACTCCAGGAGCGTTCGTTCTAGGCAGCAAGCCGGCTAGACAGGAAAACATCAGACGCTGCTCCCAATGCTACACTCAGTTTTTCAGAAATTAGTCGACTTTACCGCCAGAAGAGACCATTAGAGCATCTAATCTGACCCCCTGCACATCACAGGCCTCCTGTAGGACACAATAGCAGGTGAGGGTGGGGGGCTGAGGAGGTGAGTGGCAGGGGGGCAGGTGAGCAGGGGGGAATTAAGGGGGGTGCTGAGGACGCAAGTGGGCAGGCAGTGGCAGGGGGACAGGTGAGCTGCGGGAGTGGGGGGGTCTGAGGAGGTGAGTGGGAGGGGCTGGTGAGCCGGCAGCAGGGGACTGCTTCATGGAGCAGCTGGTATGGGAACCCACAAGGGGAGAGGCAACTCTCGATTTAATCCTGAGTGGAGCACAGGAGCTGGTCCAAGAGGTAACTATAGCAGGACCGCTTGGAAATAGTGACCATAATACAATAGCATTCAACATCCCTGTGGTGGGAAGAACACCTCAACAGCCCAACACTGTGGCATTTAATTTCAAAAGGGGGAATTATACAAAAATGAGGGGGTTAGTTAAACAAAAGTTAAAAGGTACAGGGACTAAAGTGAAATCCCTGCAAGTTGCATGGGCCCTTTTAAAAGTCACCATAATAGAGGCCCAACTTCAATGTATACCCCAAATTAAGAAACACAGTAAAAGAACTAAAAAAGAGCCACTGTGGCTTAACAACCATGTAAAAGAAGCAGTGAGAGATAAAAAGACTTCCTTTAAAAAGTGGAAGTCAAATCCTAGTGAGGCAAATAGAAAGGAGAACAAACACTGCCAACTTAAGTGCAAGAGTGTAATAAGAAAAGCCAAAGAGGAGTTTGAAGAATGGCTAGCCAAAAACTCCAAAGGTAATAACAAAATGTTTTTTAAGTACATCAGAAGCAGGAAGCCTGCTAAACAATCAGTGGGGCCCCTTGACGATCGAAATACAAAACGAGCGCTTAAAGACGATAAAGTCATTGCGGAGAAACTAAATGGATTCTTTGCTTCAGTCTTCACGGCTGAGGATGTTAGGGAGATTCCCAAACCTGAGCTAGCTTTTGTAGGTGACAAATCTGAGGAACTGTCACAGATTGAAGTGTCACTAGAGGTGGTTTTGGAATTAATTGATAAACTCAACATTAACAAGTCACCGGGACCAGATGGCATTCACCCAAGAGTTCTGAAAGAACTCAAATGTGAAGTTGCGGAACTATTAACTAAGGTTTGTAACCTGTCCTTTAAATCAGCTTCGGTATCCAATGACTGGAAGTTAGCTAATGTAACGCCAATATTTAAAAAGGGCTCTAGAGGTGATCCCGGCAATTACAGACCAGTAAGTCTAACGTCGGTACCGGGCAAATTAGTCGAAACAATAGTTAAGAATAAAATTGTAAGACACATAGAAAAACAAACTGTTGAGCAATAGTCAACATGGTTTCTGTAAAGGGAAATCGTGTCTTACTAATCTATTAGAGTTCTTTGAAGGGATCAAACATGTGGACAAGGGGGATCCGGTGGATATAGTGTACTTAGATTTCCAGAAAGCCTTTGACAAGGTCCCTCACCAAAGGCTCTTACGTAAATTAAGCTGTCATGGGATAAAAGGGAAGGTCCTTTCATGGACTGAGAACTGGTTAAAAGAGAGAACAAAGGGTAGGAATTAATGGTAAATTCTCAGAATGGAGAGGGGTAACTAGTGGTGTTCCCCAAGGGTCAGTCCTAGAACCAATCCTATTCAATTTATTCATAAATGATCTGGAGAAAGGGGTAAACAGTGAGGTGGCAAAGTTTGCAGATGATACTAAACTGCTCAAGATAGTTAAAACCAAAGCAGATTGTGAAGAACTTCAAAAAGATCTCACAAAACTAAGTGATTGGGCAACAAAATGGCAAATGAAATTTAATGTGGATGAATGTAAAGTAATGCACATTGGAAAAAATAACCCCAACTATACATACAATATGATGGGGGCTAATTTAGCTACAATGAGTCAGGAAAAAGATCTTGGAGTCATCGTGGACAGTTCTCTGAAGACGTCCACGCAGTGTGCAGAGGAGGTCAAAAAAGCAAACAGGATGTTAGGAATCATTAAAAAGGGGATAGAGAATAAGACTGAGAATATATTATTGCCCTTATATAAATCCATGGTATACCCGCATCTCAAATACTGTGTACAGATGTGGTCTCCTCACCTCAAAAAAGATATTCTAGTACTAGAAAAGGTTCAGAAAAGGGCAACTAAAATGATTAGGGGTTTGGAGAGGGTCCCATACGAGGAAAGATTAAAGAGGCTAGGACTCTTCAGCATGGAAAAGAGGAGACTAAGGGGTGATATGATAGAGGTCTATAAAATCATGAGTGATGTTGAGAAAGTGGGTAAGGAAAAGTTATTTACTTATTCCCATAATACAAGAACTAGGGGTCACCATATGAAATTAATAGGCAGCAGGTTTAAAACAAATAAAAGGAAGTTCTTCTTCACGCAGTGCACAGTCAACTTGTGGAACTCCTTACCTGAGGAGGTTGTGAAGGCCAGGACTATAACAATGTTTAAAAGGGAACTGGATAAATTCATTGGTCACTGTCGGTAGACAGATACTGGGCTAGATGGACCTTTGGTCTGACCCGGTACAGCCGTTCTTATGTTCTCCCGTGCCATGGAGTAGGCGTTCCACAGCTCCTTCACTTTGACCCTGCCTTGCAGCGTGTCCCGGTCATGGCCCCTTTCTGTCATGCATCGTGAAATCTGTGCATATGTATCATAATTTCTAAGGCTGGAGCACAGCTGGGACTGGACAGTGTAGCCTGATTTGAGGTGTATTAGTGGTGTTGATTTAATTTATTGACTTAATTCAATTTTATTTAATTAATTTTAATTGATATTAATAATCATTATTATGGATATTAATTAATATGGGTTTAGGCTTGCCAATGTGTTTGATTAGAAGATAATGTTTGTTTTGAATTAGGCTTTACAGAGTTTATAAAAGGACCTTTGGGGGTCTGACAGGAAGCTCACACTCCGACAGGTATAGTTATAAAGACTTTTTATTAAAATCAATTAAATAATAAGTAAATGGTAAAACAAACAGTTAGAATTACAAAATTATAATTGTATCACAGTTATTCAAGATATCTATATATATGGTAATACACGATTATGTGCTGCAAAGCTTTGGTTAATACTCACACCCTGTTTTGATGACCTGGTGTTGAAAGATATCGGATCACACCTTTGGTGGTGCCTCTGGCAGAGGAAACTAATGTCACACCTCTGACGAGGAAGCTAATGCAAAAGCTGTTAAAGCTGTTTACGTTCTAACTATGCAAATAAGCATATTAATCCTTAGACAGCAACAGCCTCCTCTCCCCAAATGCTGAGGAGGTCCAGCAGCTCAACATTGCTCCAAACGGAGGATCGCCTAGTACATTAAAAAAAACAAACCAAACCGAAAAACCAATGCAGAAAAGCTCCCATCACACATCCATCACCATTGTAGATTTTGACATCTCCTGCCTGATGTGACATCTTTGCTTTGCAAACAAGAGACCTGGAGAAGTCTGTGGCTGTTACCCTCTAACTGGGTAAAAGGTTACACATACTGTCTCAAGTAATTTTCCTCTTAACAGAAGATTTAAAATTTATCAAAAATTCCATTTGAAATAGAAATAATTACAGTCTATACTGGGTCTCTATTCTCACACATGCTATTTCTCTCACCTATTCCCCCACTTTAATTCCTTTGGAGTGAGAGTTTAATTTCAGGATTAGCCTCCATTTCCTGTATAGTAGGAGGGGGCAGGGAGAGAACAAGAAAACCTGAATTATATTGTAACACTGAAAGTTAGCACGTAATCAGCCTCTTCCGTGATACTAATTAACTTCATGTTTAATTTCATTGTCGCTGGTACCAATTTATTCAACAAGTACAACATATAAACCCAGAGGGCAGTTTTCTCTTAATTCCCATTTCCACCCAGTCAGCTTTGTGTGAAGACACATTCTGCAATAACCTAGGAGCCTTCCATTTCTGTGAGTTCATTTCTCCCTGGGGCTTCTCCCAGAAGTGTGGGGGGAAGGGGTCTCACACGACGTGGGAAGGCTGCATCATGAGAAAAACCACCTGTGCTCTATTTTCACACTTGCTAATCCTTCAAAGTAGCAGCAGGAGGAGAAGCGATACAAATGCATTAGATGCTAGAGCAAAACGAAGAGACAAAACCACAGACTTTGGACTCCGCATTCATGTATCCTGCAGTCTGAACTTGGAATCTGATACATTCCCTCGTTGGCTACCATCATTTGCCCAGCATGGAAGTGCTTCTTGTCCAACAAGGCAGCCAGATTGGGACCCATAGGCATGGAATGGCTCTGAAGGAATCAGCTGTTTCTCTCTGTGCTTCATGAAACTTTGGATCCAATGGTAAAAGACAGTTGTGCCCAATTTAATCATGGCGTCCTTCAGGAGTGTGACCAATGCCACTTAACTAGGGAGCAGATTCTAAAGATAGTTTACCTGAGCCACAGGTCACCGCAGCTTCCATCTCGGGGGTGAAAATCAACCAGCACTACCTGCAATTTCTACTTGAGTTCTTGTCACACCTTTGACGTTACTTGGAGTAATTTGACACTTCTCTGGTGTAGAATTCTTCACCAACTGCACAACAGATCAGTGGCGATAGTGAGGTACAACTCCCCCAACTATGATCTTTTATTTCTTTAATCTGGTGCCACAAATTTAAATTAGGGACTAAATTCAGGTGCGGCTTAGAATCCCTGTAAGACACCAAATGTCAGGTCTCTATTAAAAATAGTTATATTTCTGCAGCTATAGCACATTCAACACAGGATTTCATTTTCTACACATTTGCAGCATCTCCCAGGGGGAGCTGAACGAAAATGTCACTTCCATTTTCCCATCCCTACCTAGATAGGGATTGCATTTCCCAAATAATAGGCAACATGCACCTGATTAGGAAGGAGATCTCTTCAGGAGTGACCTCCTGCAGGGCCTGGGCCACAACTGCTTTGGGAGCCCAATGCATGGGTATTTTGCTTAGTTCCAAGTCATTTAGGAGGGAATCCTCTTCCCAGCCCTTTAGAAAAAATATTGACCTAACCAACTGAACAACAGGGGGACTGGGAAAGTGATGGGGAATAAGGGAATCCCTCTGACTTACCCTATCTTCCTCTGCTGTTACAGAGGGTGAAATGACATTTTCCCCTAACCCTGTCCTGTTCCTGCTCTTGGTTATAGTTCAATATATTTGAAGTGAGGAAAATGGTAGCAAAAATATCTGCTCTGCAGCACAACCTGAAGCAACAGCAGAGCAACTGGGACTGAAACAATTTGTTCCCAAAGGGGGAACTTGATGACTAAGAATTGCTTTGAAATGGGGGAACAGTATAACCATGATGCTCAGGGTTTGTTTAGGTCAGGTCACGGGGAAAGCTAATGCCAACCCCTGCACCTGGGCTGCAACTGCTCTACAACTATAATTGTCTTTTTACACCAAGATCACTAACTTGAGCAGCCAACGCCATGTGCAGCCCTAGTGGATGTCAGGCACAGGTAGTTTTCGCCTCAGGGTACCCCACCTGGAGCTGATGAACATTCCTGGCAGGAGGGACACACACTCCTGTGACTCAAAAGGAAAGCAGTTGATAGAAAAGATCATGGGACTGACCCCAAAGAAGGGTGAGCTGCAAAAGGCAGAAGCAGGCAATTCATCTGGTGGACCTGAGAGACCACAGTGAAGATGGTGCACAGATCACTATGTGAGAATTAGCAAATGTGATTTTTTTTTAATCTTTTCCCAGCCCTAATCAAGGCATTTGTAACAGTTCTCCAATGTGGATTTTGCGATGTCTAATAAGATGTGAGCTCTTTTTGAAGCTTTTCCCACACTCAGAGCATGTGTAGGGCGTCTCTCTTCTGCAGAGTCTCTGATGTGAGATAAAGTGTGAACGCTGACTGAAGCTTTTCCCGCACTAAGAGCATCCATAAGGTTTCTCACCCGTATGGATTCTCCGATGTGTGCTCAGGGCAGAGCTGTGATTAAAGCTTTTCCCGCACTCAGCGCATGTGTAGGGCTTCTCTCCTGTGTGGATTCGCTGATGCGTGATCAGGTGTGAGCTCCGATTGAAGCTTTTCCCACACTCAAAGCATCCATAAGGTTTCTCACCCATGTGGATTCTCCGGTGTCTGCTCAGGGCAGAGCTCTGATTAAAGCTTTTTCCGCAGTCAGAGCATGTGTAGGGCGTCTCTCCCGTGTGGAGTCTCTGATGTGAGATAAGGTGTGAACGCTGACCGAAGCTTTCCCCGCACTCAGAGCATCCATAAGGTTTCTCACCCGTGTGGATTCTCCTATGTGTGCTCAGGGCAGAGCTCCGATTAAAGCTTTTCCCGCACTCAGAGCATCCATAAGGTTTCTGACCCGTGTGGATTCTGCTGTGTGCGCTCAGGGTAGAGCTGTGATTAAAGCTTTTCCCGCACTCAGCACATGTGTAGGTCATCTCTCCTGTGTGGGTTCTACGATGTGTGATAAGGTTTGAATGCCGACTGAAGCTTTTCCCGCACTCAGCGCATGTGTAGGGCGTCTCTCCTGTGTGGATTCTATGATGTACGAGAAGGTCTGAGCTCCGACTGAAGCTTTTCCCACACTCATGGCATGTGTAGCATTTCCCTTCCAAGTGGATTCTGTTGCGGGTTATAAGGTCTGAGTGGCTACTGAAGTTTTCCTCTGGCCTCTGCTGAATCTCACAGGCTTTTGCTTTTTCTGGGAGTGCACAACTCCCATAAACATTCCCTTTGGATCTTCCCGATAACGTTCCATGTGGTTCTACTTGCTGAGCGTCTTCCTGCTGGGGTTTCTCCTCCTCATTCTCACTCACCATCCCATCACCTGATGGGAGAGAGAGAGAATCCAGACATAGGTCACTCCCTGTGCCGGAAAGAAAGGAAATTTCAGAGAGAGGAATGGAAAAAGGGATGAACAATCCAAAATGTGTGTGGGAGAGATCAAACCTATCAGGAGCTGATTTTCCCCAAACCCTTCCCCAGAGGAGAGAGAAAGGATCAGTTTTGGTCCGCATCTCACCAGAACACTCAAGGGAAAGCGAGACCGGGGAGGAACCTGCTGCAAGGGAAGCCATGAATGACATCTGCCATAATGATTCCACATCTGCAAGGAACAATCCAGAACTTGGAGAGCTCACAGGGTCTTTGTAGGGCATCCCAAATGTTTCCTGCATTCCCACACAGTTTTTGAGTTGGTTTAACCAAGTCCTCACCTGTGCAGGCAGCTCTTGGAAGCACTTCTTTCTCAGAGCCCTGGAGGTCCGGGACCCACGGCTCTTCCCCTCGTTCCAGCTGCAAGATCACATCAGGTTTGGAAATCGGAAACCCTACTCCAGGCAAAGAAAACAAGGGAGGTCGGTGGAATTTGTGGGATACTTGTCACAAAGAATATTCCATGGTTGTAATCCCTGGTCATTTTTAAGCAGTAGAATACCAAGGTCATCTTCCTTGGCTCAAAGTGGCAGAAGAGTTAGTATTATTATTATAAATAATCCTCTCTGGCAATAAATCCCTTATCAATGGTTGTGGTTGTGAAACCCTCCTTTCTTTATTGTCTTATCTTTATGGTCACCACTTTTACCTTGTTAATCAGTCTGGTTCTTTAATTGTTTCTATCTGCTGTAAAATTCATGTTGCTAAGTGTGAGTAAATTACGTATAATTACAGATATAATTGATTAGAGAATTATGTTATGACATGTTAGAATCGTCAAGTATCAGGGGGTAGCTGTGTTAGTCTGGATCCACAAAAACAACAAGGAGTCTGGTGGCACCTTAAAGACTAAGGGCTTGGCTACACTTACAAGTTGCAGCGCTGGTGGAGGCTTTCCAGTGCTGCAATTACACCCCGTCCACACTTGCAGGGCACAACCAGCGCTGCAACTCCCTGGTTGCAGCGCTGGCTGAAAACCCATCCCGGCAGGGGTATAAGGAGTGCAGCGCTGGTGATCCAGCGCTGCTCAGCAGGTGTGGACACTCACCAGCGCTTTAATTGTCCTCCAGGGAATAAGGAGGTATCCCAGAATTCCTGTTCAGCCACTCTGCTCATCAGTTTGCACTCTACTGCTCTTGCCTCAGGTGACCCGCCCTTTAAATGCCCCGGGAATTTTAAAAATCTCCTTCCTGTTTGCTGCAGCCAGGTGTGGAGTGCAATCAGTTAATCTTTCCAGGTGACCATGCCTCCACGTGGCAAACGAGCCCCAGCATGGAGCAATGGCGAGCTGATGGACCTCATCAGTGTTTGGGGGGAGGAATCTGTGCAGGCACAGCTGCGCTCCGGCCGTAGGAATTACGATATCTTTGAGCAGATATCAAGGGCCATGCTGGATAGGGGCCATGATCGGGACGCACTACAATGCAGGGTGAAAGTTAAAGAGCTGCGGAGTGCCTATTACAAAGCCCGCGAGGGGAATCGCCAATCCGGAGCTGCCCCCACGACCTGCCGTTTTTACAGGGAGATGGACGAGATACTTGGGGGTGACCCCACTGCCAATCCCAGGACAACGATGGACACTTCTGAGCAGGCTGGGGGACAGGAGGAGGAGGCGGAGGCGGAGGCGGCGGGGGGGGGAGGAAACCGCGAGTGAAGCTACTGGGATGGGGGAAGACACCCCAGAGTGGGCATGCAGCCAGGAGCTCTTCTCAAGCCAGGAGGAAAGTACCCAATCGCAGCAGCCAGCAGTTGCAGAAGGACAAGCAGAGGAGCGGGTTAACGGTAAGCGGCTTTTATTTTCTGGGTGGAAATGTTTCTGGAGAGGAAGGGGGGTTATGGCTGCATGCATGCCAGACTAGAATAGCCCGTTGATGTGGTCTATCACGTCGCGGTAATCTGCTTCAGTTATCTCAGCAAAAGTTTCAGCCAGAGCGTGGGCAATATGCCTGCGCAGGTTTATAGGCAGAGCCACTGTGTTCCTTGTCCCAGTCACGCTGACGCGTCCGCGCCACTGTGCTGCGAGTGGGGGGGGACCATTTCTGAACACAGGCAAGCCGCGTAGGGTCCCGGGCGGAATCCACATTGCTGTAAAAGCGCCTCCCGCTGTTCCCTAGTGACTCGCAGCAGGGAGACATCTTGCAGGATTAACTCCTGTGAAAAATGTTGGGAGACTCTTTAGTGAAGAGATAGGGAGATAGTGAAGATCACCCCTGCAGCTGCATCTTCACTCAACCCCTCTATCACTCCAGATTACCCGAAGCAACCAGCTCCCCTCTATCAATCAAGCCCCACTTCTCCCTCTATAAGCACCCCTCACTCACCATTTCGTGGCTTCTGTCGTGTTATGCGTGTGGTAAAAGAATGCTAAAGTGAGAACTCCCTCAGTGTAACAATTCATGTCTGGAGATAGTGGATACAATGCTGCCCCTGTTAAATGTTGTCATTTCTGGGTTTCTACAGTGACCTTGACTACTGGACTGAGCAGATGTTCCACTGCACAGAGGCTTCAAAATTTGAGAAAAAATCCCCGAAAGAGCAAAGAGGACATGCTGAAAACTGTTCTTCATCACTCTGCTACAGAGAGAAAGGAATTGAAGGAGTGGAGAGAGAAGGAAAGCATGATCCGCCAGAGACATTGGCGTAGAAACGCTGTGGCAAAGAGGAAAAGCACAAACCAGCTACTAGACATCCTGTCGCGCCAAGCGGACTCTCTCCAGGCTATCGTAGCCATGCAGGCAGAGCAGTCCCGTGCTGCCCCACAGCCCCCCCCCGTCCCAAAGCTTTTTGCCTTGTGCCCCAATGTCAGCTCAAACCGCCTTTCCCCAGCATTCAGGTTCTTACCACCACCAGCTGCCTCCAACACCTGTACGTTCACCAACCAGTCCTGATACCTACCACCACCCTTACCCTCTGCACTCAACCCCCATCACCATGCAGTATATGCACCCTGAAGTGCAGGATTCGTTAAACAGCACTCCAGACAGGACATATGCAAACTTGTGACTGTACAGTTCACCAACCCACACCCCTGCCCTCTTGTTTTCATGAAATGTTGTGTGTCTGTCTGTCTGTCTGTCAAGGAAGTTTTTTTCTTTTCAATAAAACAATTCTTGGCTTTGAAAACAGTCTTTATTATAGCAGATAGTTAAAGATACCTTAGCCCAGTAAAGAAAGAGGCACTGCAAATCATATTATTATTAGGGATAATAGAATAACAGTGTAAACAGTGCAATTCACTCCCAGGCAAGGCAGCAAACATTACTGTTGGCTTTCAGCCTCAAATTCTTCCCTCAAGGCATCCCTAATCCTTGTAGCCCTGTGCTGGGCCTCTCTATTAGCCCTGCTCTCTGGCTGTGCATATTCAGCCTCCAGGACTTGAATCTCGGTGGTCCATGCCTGACTGAATGTTTCACCCTTCCCTTCACAAATATTATGGAGGGTACAGCAAGCGCATATAACCGCGGGGATGCTGCTTTCCCCCAAGTCTAGCTTCCCATACAGACATCTCCAGCGGGCTTTTAAACGCCCAAAAGCGCACTCCACAGTCATTCGGCACCGGCTCAGCCTGTAGTTGAACCGGTCCTTGCTCCTGTCAAGCTTCCCTGTATAGGGTTTCATGAGCCAAGGCAGTAACGGGTACGCGGGGTCTCCAAGGATCACAGTGGGCATTTCGACATCCCCTACTGTGATCTTCCTGTCTGGGAAAAAAGTCCCTGCCTGCATCTTCCTGAACAGGCCACTGTTCCGAAAGATGCGTGCATCATGCACCTTTCCAGGCCAGCCTGTGTAAATGTCAATGAAACGCCCGAGGTGATCCACAAGCGCCTGGAGAACCATAGAGAAATACCCCTTACGATTAACGTACTCTGATGCCAGGTGGGGGGGGGCCAGAATAGGAATATGCGTCCCATCTATCGCCCCTCCACAGTTAGGGAAACCCATTTGTGCAAAGCCATCCACAATGTCCTGCACGCTCCCCAGAGTCACGGTCTTTCTTAGCAGGATGCGATTAATTGCCTTGCAAACTTGCATCAAAACGATTCCCACGGTCGACTTTCCCACACCAAACTGGTTCCCGACTGACCGGTAGCTGTCTGGAGTTGCCAGCTTCCAGATTGCAATAGCCACCCGCTTTTCCACCGTCAGGGCAGCTCTCAATCTTGTGTCCTTGCGCCGCAGAGTGGGGGCGAGCTCAGCACACAGTCCCATGAAAGTGGCTTTTCTCATACGAAAGTTCTGCAGCCACTGCTCGTCATCCCACACTTCCATGACGATGTGATCCCACCACTCAGTGCTTGTTTCCCGAGCCCAAAAGCGGCGTTCAACGGTGCTGAGCATTTCTGTGAATGCCACAAGCACTTTGGTGTCACACGCGGCAGGAGAATCGATATCGATATCATCGTCAGACTCCTCACTGTCACTTTGGAGCTGAAGGAATAGCTCGACTGCCAAACGTGTTGTGCTAGCGACACTCATCAGCACAGTCCTCAGCAGCTCGGGCTCCATTTCCCACAGAAATCGCGATTCACACACAGAGCAGAAATACACTCACAATGGCGCCAAACGTTGCCAGAAAGACAGAATGCTGGGATGTGAAGCGATGCACCACGGGGCGTTGGAACAGGAAGCGGAATGACCCACACACTTCCTTCCCCTTCCCACAATACTCAGCGCCAAAACGGCACCAAAACGGGACGAGGTGCTCTGTGGGATAGCTGCCCACAATGCACCTCTCAATACAGCGCTGGAAAGTGCTGCAAGTGTGACCACACTGCAGCGCTGGTAGCTGTCAGTGTGGCCACACTCCAGCGCTGGCCCTACACAGCTGCATGACCAGCGCTGTAACTCCCAGCGCTGCAACTTGTAAGTGTAGCCAAGCCCTAACAGATTGATTTGGGTATAAGCTTTCGTGGGTAAAAAAACCTCACTTCTTTAGGTGCATGGAGTGAAAGTTACAGATGCAGGCATTATATACTGACACATGAAGAGAAGGGAGTTACCTCACAAGTGGAGAACCAGTGTTGACAGGGCCAATTCAATCAGGGTGGATGTAGTCCACTCCCAATAATAGATGAGGAGGTGTCAATTCCAAGAGAGGGGAAGCTGCTTCTGTAATGAGCCAGCCACTCCCAGTCCCTATTCAAGCCCAGATTAATGGTGTTACATTTGAAAATGAATTTTAGTTCTGCTGTTTCTCTTCGAAGGCTGTTTCTGAAGTTTTTTTGTTCAAGAATAGTGACTTTTAAATCTGTTATAGAATGACCAGGGAGATTGAAGTGTTTACCTACTGGCTTTTGTATGTTACCATTCCTGATGTCCAATTTGTGTCCATTTCTTCTTTTACCTAGAGACTGTCCGGTTTGGCCAATGTACATGGCAGAGGGGCACTGCTGGCACATGATGGCATATATCACGTTGGCAGATGTGCAGGTGAATGAGCCCTTGATGGTGTGGCTGATGTGGTTGGGTCCTCTGATGGTGTCGCTAGAGTAGATCTGGGGACAGAGTAGGCAACGAGGTTTGCTACAGCGATTGGTTCCTGGGTTGGTGTTTCTGTGGTGTGGTGTGTAGTTGCTGGTGAGTATTTGCTTCAGGTTCGGGGGTTGTCTGTAAGCGAGCACTGGCCTGCCTCCTAAGCTCTGTGAGAGTGAGGGATCGTTTTCCAGGATAGCTTGTAGATCATTGATAATGCACTGGAGAGGGGCTGTATGTGATGGCCAGTGGTGTTGTATTTGGTGGAGCCTTTGTGGGAGGTGTGGGATTTACCTGAATAGGCCTAAGGAGACAATCCCAGGTCAGATATTTCGCACCCTCATTTTGAGAGACTAATGAGGAACCACAAGCGGGTGGAATACGCCACAGGATTCTGAAAGAAGGAAGTCTGGGGCGGGCTCTAGCAATTAGTTTGCTATGCAGTATCTCAGCAGTTGGACGCATTCATATATTAGAATGATTAATAAATCAGTGATGTAAATCATGAGAATTGAGGCTTGATGCTTAATTATGGACTTCCCAAAGGCCAGGTATGGTTTGGGGCAGCTATTGACGTTACTGTAATCAGAGTAAAGGAGCAGATATGGTATATCGCCATCCTCTTAGCATAAGAAACCAGAGAAAATAACTCTCCTAGTTACCAGTTTTTCATTTTGTCAGGTCCCCAAGACAGTGTAAACTGAAGCAGGGCCTCCCTTCTGATGGGCTCCCTTGCGCCTCGATCTTTGTTTCCAATGGTGTCCATAGCTTGTAAGTCCACACCGTGCAAGCCCGTCTTTACTATACTTCTCTGACTCTAATCGTTAGGTGTACTGATCCTTGCCTATGATTTCAACTATAAATCAAGTGTCTGTGCGTTTCACCCAATTTCATCTCCTCCATTAACTTTGAGTAGCCATGTACAAGGGCGAGCTGTACCCCCAATACGTCATCTTGTAGGTGTAAAAATTGTACAGGCTACACCACCACCCTGTGACATCATCAACAAAGTGCCCATTTGTGCCTGGGTAGGGGCCCTGCTCTGGGAGGGAGGATGCAGCAAGGACTCAGGGTCGGTGGCCGGGGTCGCTGTGCACAGAGACGGGGAGGTTATACAGGGAGGGGGGTAATGAGCGGGAGGTCAAGAGTTAAAATAATAATATGGGGGGGGGGGGGAAATGTATAAAGAAGTGAAACTGAACAGAAATAAAACTAGAGTGGAGGCTCTAAACCAACAAGGCTTGGGTAGGGATCCGGGGTTAAAGGTCTGGGTTCCCCACAGCTCTGGATCCCCAAACCTCTCCTCCCTCCCACTGACCCACCCAGCCCACTTCCTGGGTGCCCTTCCCCCACACTGCCCTCCCCTTCATCCCATTACTGGCAGCCGGCACCACCTCCCGGCACCTTGGGAGATTCTTGTGTTCCCTCGTCTCTCACAACCTCCTCCCTCCCTGCTGCTTCTTAGCTCTAACCCTGCACACACCCTCCCCATGTCCTGGCACCCCAGAATTATCTACTTCCCCCTTCTCCTCCCCTCCCACAGCTCTGTTCTCCCTTCACCCGTGGGGTCCTGAATGGGAACATTATTACACTCTCCTATCAAAAGAGGAGCTCATCTGACTGTCACACAAGCCAGGCATGACTCATACACCTATTTACTCAATTTAGAATTCTACAGGCCGTATATTTTCCTCTTACAATGAGGAAAAGGCATGAAAGCTACAGTGATTAATGTAGTTATTAATGTAGCCAATAAGGATACATTCAATGCAGTTTTAAAATGATTGACAGCACCAAAAAAAGCACATGTCCAAAAATTATACTAGTAGGTGGGAGATGAGGCAAAAATAGTGGGGGCAAGGAAACTTGTCAAAACTTGTATGACAAATAAAGGTATAAAATTACTACTACTCAGGTTCTTTAGAGACCCCACAGCTTCTAATAACCCAGAGGACAGGACTCCTTACCCAGGGAGGTCACCGTCTCATAGTTCTCCTGCATGACATGCCTGTAGAGGGCTCTCTGAGTGGGGTCCAGCAGAGCCCCCTCTTCCCTGGTGAAATACACAGCCACCTCCTCGAAGGTCACCAGCCTCTGAAAGAGCAAGAGTCCAACACTCAGTACCTGCTGCCCCACTCACAATCCCACTGTTCACAGAACAGCAGCACCAGGGAAATGGAAGCTCCGGGAGGCACATGTTAACAGAGTCCCACCCCACCTTGCCTAGAACAGCCAGGAGGAATCAGAGGGTAGAAAGAGAGAATCTTTGTGTCTCCCACCTGACAGACAGAGGCAGGGTCATCACATTTATCACATACCCACTAGCCAGAGCTTGATACAGGAGATGGGGCTGTCTCTGGACCCTGCTGGTGGCTCCCTGGTAGGAATCCCAACACTCTCCAAATAAAATATATGGAAGAAAGGGGAAGTCAATAGTAAAGACTATAAGTTAGAAGGTCAGAATTGTAGAAAATTGGTAAGGGAAGCTATCAGAAATCAATGATCAATCAATGAAAAATAAGAAGGAAGTTTTAAAAGTATATTAAGTACAAAATTAATCCTAACAACGGTAGTGGTAAATTACTAGATGGAAATGGCAAAATTATCAAAAATAATGCAGAAGAGGTAAAAGTGTTCAATAAATATTTCTCTCCTGGATATGGAGAAAAACAAATGATGTAACTCATATCATAAGATGTTGACAACGATACTCTTTCCATTCCGACAAGAAGTCATGAGTATGTTAAACAGCAGGTATTACAGTTAGATGTGTTTAAATCAGCAGGTCCAGATAACAAGAGTTTTGAGAGACCCGGTGGAGAAGCGTGGAGGACTGTTAGTGTTGATTTTCATTAGGACTTGGAACACTGAGGAAATTCCATAAGACTGCAATAAAGCTAATGCTGTGCCAATATTTTAAAAGTGTAAAAGAGATGACGCAGCTAATTAGAAGAGTGTTAGTCTAAAATCGATAATGGGCAAGAGAATGGAGCAGCCGATACTGGTGTTCATTAATAACGAATTAAAGGAGGGTAATATAATTAGTACCCATTAACAAAGGTTTAGACACAATAGATTGTCAAACCAACTGGATATCCTTACTGGATGAGATCAAAAGTTTGGTTGCAACTAATAGTATTGATGTAATATACTGTGGCAAATTCAGGCCAATTAGCTACCTGGAGAGGGGTAACAATTAGCCAGGAAGGCTTAGCCAGCAAAATAAGGTTCAGCTGGGGCAGGGGTTGGGAAGAAACTAATCAGGTTCAGCTGGCCCCAGTTGCTAGAGACCTTTTTAAACCCTCCCTGACAAGGAAGCCAGGGGGGAAGGAGGACGAGAGAAGCAGGGCAGCTGCCAGCAAGGAGGGACAGCTGAACTCTGAGACTCGCTGCAGGACGGAGGGCATTCTCCCCGGGGGGGGGAAGAAACTAGAACTAGGAGGCTGGCTGAGAAGGAATCAGCCCGGCCTTGTGAGATTGAGAAGGGTTTTTTTTTTCCCTTGTGCCTAGCCTGTGCCTCTGAAGCTAGGACGGACTGAGCTAACAAGCAGAGGGGCAGGTATCTTGCCACACATGGTGTCAGGAGTGGGATCGCCCAGTGAGTGAGGCTCCATGGCAAGCCGTAACTGGGCAGGGTGAAGACCCCAAAAAAAAAAAATTTTTTTTTTCTTCTAAAATGGAGGATGTGCTGAAGGCACTGATGCAGGCCACTGCGGCCCAACAAGAGGCCACCCGAGTGCAGGTGGCTGCCCAGCGGGAGTCCGTACGGGTGCAACAGGAGACCAACCAGCTGTTGATGAGCCAGGCAGCCCAAGATCGAGCAAACCTGACCGAGGTAGTGAATCAGTTGAAGGCCCTGACCACGATGACGCAGGGGGCCCAGGGGACCCGACCGCTACGGGCAAGCAACTACTTGCAGAAGATGATACCAGAGGACGATGTAGAGGCATATCTCCTCGCGTTCGAGAGGACGGCCGGGCGGGAGGCCTGGCCACAGGACCAGTGGGCCGGTCTGCTGGCTCCATTTCTATGCGGGGAGGCCCAGAAAGCCTACTTTGACATGCCCGCGGAAGCAGCCATGGATTACTCTCGGCTGAAGGCGGAGATCCTGGCGAGGGCAGGCCTGACGCCTGCCATAAGGGCCCAGCGCTTCCACGAGTGGAAGTACCGGGAGGACAAACCCCCGAGGTCCCAGCTATTCGATCTGATACACCTTGCTCGGAAGTGGCTCCGCCCCGAGGCCCATGGTCCGGAGAAGGTATTAGAACTACTGGTATTGGACAGATACATGAGAGGGTTGCCGCCGGACATACGGGGGTGGGTCTGCCAAAACGACCCCTCCTCTTATGATGATCTGGTTGCTCTCGTGGAGAGACACTTGGCAGCCCAAGAACTATCTCAGACCCCCGGGGGAGGGAGGCGCCAATATCAGAGGCCAGCCTCTACGCCGAGGCCCCCGTTCGCCCTAGCCCCGGGCCGGAAAATGGAGGGGAGGCAGGAGGTGAAGGAACCACCGGCAGGCCCGGAAAGACTGGAGGACTGGGGAAGAAGGGCTCCGGGAATGCATCCCGGCAGCCCGAAAAATAGGGGGCTGCCCAAGGGAGGATACCGATGTTATGCCTGTGGTGAACTAGGGCACATTGCTGCCCAATGCCCTGACCTTGGGGAGCCTATGCAGTGCAAACTAGGGGAAATAGGGGGACCGTGCGGGCTAATTAGTCTGGTCGGGGACACGATGGTCCCTCATAGATACACTCGGCCCGTTAAGCTGAACGGGATAGGGACCACAGCATTAATAGACTCAGGCAGTGCAATTACGCTGGTCTCTGGGAAGCTGGTCAAGCCGGGCCAACTATCCCAGGCCCCGCGCTCGGGGATATCCTGTGTACATGGGGATGTCGGCTACTACCCGACCGTCCCTGTACGCATTGAGGTGCTCGGAAACCCCACCGAGGTGACGGTAGGAGTCGTTCCGAAACTCCCTTACCCTGTCCTTATCGGACGGGACTTCCCGGGATTTGATGGCCTACTCCCCGGGAAAGAGGAGGAAGGGTGGGAGAACCCTGGGGGCCCAGGGGCGGCCCAGGTGGGGGACCCTCTCCCCGCTTTCCACGAGTTTGGCCAGGACGTGTTCTCCCCACCGGGGAAGCCCAGGAAACCTCGGAGGGAACGGAGGGCCGACAAAAGGAGGGGGACGAGGATCCTGACCCGGTACCTGACGCCTACATTGGTGGGGGAAAGAAGGGGCGCAACTGACAGCGGGGCCAGGCCCGCCGACTCCAGCCCATTTGTTGGGCCGGGTTCCCCGAAGGCTATCTCTGAGGGAGAGGGGGAGGAGGACCCCCCCGAAATGGGGCCCATAGGGGCCGCACGTGGGACTTTTGGTCAGGATCAGGCCAATGATCCCCTATACCATAACATTTTTAAAGAAGTAGTCGAGGTGAACGGGGTCCCGGTGGAGGGAAGAGCTAAGGGACCAGGATCGTATTACATGATTAAAAAGGATTTGCTGTATAGAGTAGTCCGGGTCCAAGAGCGAGTCATCGAACAACTCTTGGTCCCCCGGAAGCATCAAAGGGCGGTAATGGACCTCGCCCACAGTCATCTGTTCGGGGCCCATCTAGGGGTGGATAAGACCCTCGACCGGGTTCTACAGAGGTTTTTTTGGCCTGGCATTTATGCAGCCATCCGGCAGTATTGTTCCTCCTGTCCGGAGTGCCAACTACATGGGCCCCGACCATGCTTGCGGGCCCCTCTGGTCCCTCTACCAATCATTGAGATCCCGTTCGAGCGTATAGCTATGGACATAGTGGGGCCACTAGAAAAGTCAGCCCGGGGCCATCGGTACATCCTAGTAGTATTGGATTATGCCACCCGATACCCCGAGGCCATCCCCCTGCGGAATACCTTGTCCAAGTCCATAGCCAAAGAATTAGTCCAGATATTCTCCAGAGTAGGGATACCTAGGGAGATCCTGACAGACCAAGGGACCCCCTTTGTTTCCAAGCTGATGAAGGACTTGTGCGACCTGCTCCACATACGGACCCTCCGAACGTCGGTCTACCACCCCCAGACCGATGGCCTCGTTGAGCGCTTTAACAAGACGTTGAAAAACATGTTGCGGAAGGTGATCAGCTGTGATGGAAAAGACTGGGACACCCTGCTACCATACGTGCTGTTTGCCGTCCGGGAAGTACCTCAGGCCTCCACGGGATTCTCCCCCTTCGAGCTGTTATATGGTCGGCACCCCAGGGGTATACTGGACCTGGCTAAAGAAGACTGGGAAGAGCAGCCAAACCCGGAGAGAAACATTGTGGAACATGTGCTACAAATGAGAGACCGAATCGCCAGGGTCACCCCCCTAGTACGCGAACACATGGAGAAGGCCCAAGGGGCACAACGGACCTACTACAACCGTCAAGCAAAGGCCCGGAAGTTCCAGGTGGGGGACCGGGTGATGGTGCTCCTACCCACGGCAGAGAGCAAGCTCCTGGCCAGATGGCAGGGACCCTATGAGGTAATTGAGGCGGTAGGGGAAGTTAACTACAAGGTCCGGCAGCCAGGTCGCCGGAAGCTGGAGCAGATCTATCACATAAATCTGCTGAAACCCTGGCAGGATAGAGAAACCCTGGTAACGGGGTTGGGGGCGCCACCCCCTAAAGACGATCGGCCCAACCAGGTGGGAATATCCCGGGAGCTGACCCCAGAACAACGATCCGAGGCGGTCAGCCTGGTCGAACGCAACCAAGACGTGTTCTCGGAGAAGCCCGGTCGAACTACGGAAGTGCACCATCACATCTTCACAGAGCCCGGGGTGAAGGTGCACGTCAAGCCATACCGGATCCCGGAGGCCAAAAGAGAGGAAATTCGGAAAGAGGTCAGGAAGATGCTGGCCCTAGGGGTTATTGAAGAGTCTCATAGCCAGTGGTCCAGTCCCGTGGTTCTGGTGCCAAAGCCAGACGGCAGTATGAGGTTCTGCAACGACTTCCGCAAGCTGAACGAGGTATCCCGGTTTGACGCCTACCCCTTACCCAGGATTGACGAACTGATCGACAGATTAGGAAAGGCCCGGTTCATGTCTACCCTGGACCTTACCAAGGGCTATTGGCAGATCCCCCTGGCGAAGACCGACAAGGAGAAGACGGCCTTTGCAACCCCGGAAGGACTATATCAATACACCGTTCTTCCCTTTGGATTACATGGGGCCCCCGCTACCTTCCAGCGGCTAATGGATAAGCTGTTACGGACCCATAGGGAGTACGCTGCTGCCTATCTTGATGATGTCATCATATATAGCCCCGACTGGGAGACGCATCTCGGAAAGGTAGAGGCAGTATTAGATACCCTGAGAAGGGCCGGGCTGACCGCGAACCCCTCCAAGTGTTCGATCGGGTTAGCTGAAGCCAAATACCTGGGGTATGTAGTGGGGCGGGGCGTGGTGAGGCCCCAGCTCAACAAGCTAGACGCCATATTGAAGTGGCCCCGGCCACTGCGGAAGAAGCAGGTCCGAGCGTTCCTGGGACTCGTGGGGTACTATAGGCGGTTCATTCCCCACTTTGCCACCAGGGCATGCCCCTTAACGGACCTGACCAGGGCTCGGGGCCCAGACATAGTGAAATGGTCTGCTGCGGCCGAAGCCGCTTTTGTGGATCTACGAACGGCCCTCTGCACGGACCCTGTCCTGGTAGCCCCAGACTGGGGGCAGGAGTTCGTCCTACAGACGGACGCCTCGGAAGTAGGCCTGGGGGCAGTGCTTTCCCAAATGGTCGGAGATGACGAACACCCCGTCCTCTACCTCAGTAGAAAACTCCTGCCTAGAGAACGGAAGTACGCCATCGTGGAGAAGGAATGTCTGGCGGTAAAGTGGGCCGTAGAAAGCCTCCGCTATTATTTACTGGGACGGAGATTTGCCCTAGTCACGGACCATGCCCCGTTGCAATGGATGCACCAGAACAAGGACAAGAACGCGCGAGTGACGAGATGGTTCCTGTCGCTTCAGCCCTTCCACTTCACGGTTCGGCACCGGTCCGGGTCTCAACATGGCAATGCGGATGGCCTGTCAAGGGTACATTGTTTTCCGACCCAAGTGGCCCAACCCCGTAGTGTTGAGCAGGGGGGGGGGATATGTGGCAAATTCAGGCCAATTAGCTACCTGGAGAGGGGTAACAATTAGCCAGGAAGGCTTAGCCAGCAAAATAAGGTTCAGCTGGGGCAGGGGTTGGGAAGAAACTAATCAGGTTCAGCTGGCCCCAGTTGCTAGAGACCTTTTTAAACCCTCCCTGACAAGGAAGCCAGGGGGGAAGGAGGACGAGAGAAGCAGGGCAGCTGCCAGCAAGGAGGGACAGCTGAACTCTGAGACTCGCTGCAGGACGGAGGGCATTCTCCCCAGGGGGGGGGGAGAAACTAGAACTAGGAGGCTGGCTGAGAAGGAATCAGCCCGGCCTTGTGAGATTGAGAAGGGTTTTTTTTTTCCCTTGTGCCTAGCCTGTGCCTCTGAAGCTAGGACGGACTGAGCTAACAAGCAGAGGGGCAGGTATCTTGCCACATGTCTCTTGAAAAGTTTTCTCTCCTACCCTAAACTTAAGTGGCAAAGTACTCCACAATGCTCGATTCACTGTGAGTTGTAAGATTTTAACCCAATCTTCCCTTGGTAAGCCAAACACTTTTGCTGTCTCCTGCACACGTTGTGCATGCATAGCAACTGAAGAATCCTCCATCATTCCTACTTGCTTAGGTACCAGGTCTAAGGTTTTAATATCTGTAACAACTGCTACAGGACAATCAGAATTGGAACCTGCAGTTCCTTCTTCTGGATCTGAATCTGAGCTTTCATCTGAGCTTTCATCTGAGCTTAAATCTACAATTTCTATTCCTTGCCTCCTTCTACCTGGATTCACATTTTCCTCATCTGAACCATCAAAACTTTCCACTGGAGATAATCCTGGGTATCTAGGATAATTTTCCATGAAATGTCTATGGCTTACATTCAAAGTGTCTCCACACTGACGCAGGACATCCCTTAGTCCACTAAAGTCTGGCGTGGTAGGGCGTTCTACCGATATACTAGGTGATACCAGCATATACCACGGGGGTGTAGAGGACCCACAAAATTCCTGGGGTCTAGGCAATGTTGATTGCCCAAATGCCAATAAATGTCCACCCAAAGGGACTGGATTTTCTACTCTATATGGTGCTAATGTAACATTGGGTGGAGGAGCAGGAATTCTATTCCCTGCTTGTTGTTGTAGCTCTCTTTGTAACTTAGAGATCACTACATCACATGCATTAGCTACCTGTGTTACCTGTGATACGGCCTCTTCTAACCCTTGAACAATGACCGATTCTAAAGGTACTGCTTCTTCACTCACAGAAGCTGTCTCTACAGAAGTAGAGATCTTTTCCTCTTTCTCTGCTTCTCTGTTTGTGTCACTAACTGCTTCACTGACTGTGACACTTGTCTCCGCCTCCTGAACTGTCACTTCAGAACTTCCGTCTCTTATCGGCAGACTGTCAGTTTTCTCTGCACTGCCAATTTCCTCTGACTCCACAGATTCAACCTGCAACCCTGCTTCTGAAGGTACTGTGTTTGCTTGAGCTAATTCTCTTGTTTTACTTCTAGTCACTGGTCCAATATAATTTTCTACCTCTGTCGGATCCACCATACCAATAGGGATGGGAATCAATTCTTCAACCTCCTCTGTTATATTTTCTTCCTTTTCTAGTTCTTTAATCTTTTCCAACAGCCGACCACGGTCTACTCTATAGGCTACTAGCATCTGCTGAACTTCCCTGAGTAACTCCATCTTTTTATCCAATTTCTTTCCCAATGAACTACAAGCTACAAGCAAGCATTCAACAGCTATTCCCTTCACCACCTTAGTTCTTTTCTTTTTCTGCTGTGTTTCATCCTCAAATACATTACTCACAAAACCCCATGGGTTTCTCTGCTCAGAAATCATTTCAATATTTCTCAGCTGCTCCAAACCTCCACCATGTTCCTGAATATATTTCCTAGCAAAGTTTTCCAAAGCAAAACTGCTAGAAATTCCAACACACTCCACTCCTGTTCTATCTTCACTTTTAACACTCTTACTACGAAATAGAGAATTCATCTCTTTCTTTTCCTAGTATATTCACTAGAATCTAGTATAGTCTAGTATATTCACTAGAATCTATCCTCTGTCGATTTACTCTGATATAGAAGGCGTCCCTTCACAGAAACAACAGGATAATACCCCTTGACCGGTTTAAGCACTATATATCATAAAAGTCCCAAGTAAATAGAGAGAGTGGGGATATTCTCTTCTCTCTTCTCTCGATGGCTTATAGCAGATCGAGAGGTCTTTCCCCTCTGTCGGGACCTGCCAAATATTGGGGGAATACTGAGGCAGACGGATCAGAGGTGCAGTCCGGAAGAGTTAATGGGACTGAGATAAGGTATCTTTGAACTATTCAAGTTCTGACTGATTGCGGCCTTTCTGGCGGCTATGAATACCTTGCTTTATTAACTCCCCGCCACCACTAGTGTGGGTCACCGGATCCAGGTGCGGCTGCAAATTATTTTATTCGGTACCATTCATTAACTTCTTCAACATATAAAAACCCCTTTCTGTGCACATATATCACTTTTAAACTTTATTACTTTAATATTCAGTTATCAATACAGTTAAAATCTTTAGGCCAAAGTGAAAGTAAAAACCTTTCGGATGTATAACCACAATACAAAACGGAAATACTGGGCGTGCTGCCAGCAGCAATAATCACAGGAAGTTGACTCTGGTTTCAGAGTTTACTGAAATTAACTATTTACTTGCGTTTCACAGAAAAACGGTCCAGAAATATCTCTGGATTCCTGTCACACACTCCTCAAATCTCCTCCTGGCTGGCTCGCCAGTCTGTTGCCTGATTTGGGGAGGGTTAGTAGGGACAGTGGAATTTATCCACTTAATTTGGTTGTATGTAATAATTAATTTTCTAATTAATTAGTAATGTTAGTAATAATTAATAGATATTAATAACTTGGGTATGGCTCGCCAATATGTGTGATCAGAAGATAAAGTTCGTCTTGAATCAGGCTTCACAGAATTTAATACAAGGAGATTGGGGTGTATTACAGGAATTAGGACAGAGACAGAGTTTAGTCAAACAAGACCTTTTATTTAAAATCAACAAAACAAGAAGTAAATGTAAAATGTTAAAAGCAGTATGAGATTACAAAGTTACAAAATATCACAGTTCTTTAAGAGATATGATATGATATTATACAGTTCTAAATGTACTCTACAGCGCTAGAGTAAATTTCACACCTCTGCTAGAGGAAGTTACAAAGAAACTGGTTATGAGTAAAACCCTCTTTTTTTTTAACCTAAATGCTCTAGCAGAAATGCGAATATGTTCATACTCACAACTTTGAGAAGAATCAATACTACGACTTAGTATTAACAGCTTTCATAGGAGAAAAGGCTTCGAAGCAGGTTGAGACGACAAGGAAACAGAGAGATGTATCGCCTGCTCTAATGGTGGATTATCACACCTTTTATAGGGAGAAATCCTTCCTCTTATGCCCAAATTTGTCTTTCCCCATGGAAAGGTGAGGGTACCTGTTTTCATAGGCTGACCTTTGTATACGTATTAATGACAACTATCTACGTATCTTGTGGTGTACTTGTTAGGTCCTTTTGCACCTAACTAGGTGAAAGGTTAGCAGATATTCAGAAAGTCCCTAGACAATTTGCGTAGGTTTGTTTCCTATTATCACTTTTCTGAGTAAGGGTCTTAAAGGTTGCTTTCAGCGTCACAGAGGAAATAGGCCAGGATGTCTGGCCTCGAAGTTTCTAGGTATCTTGCGTTACAGCTATTGCAAATTTCTATTAATCTATGCAGCCTACACACTTTATCAAAAAGACATTTTATACAGACCAACAGATTAATCCTCAGGGCTACAGGTATTAGGATTTTGGGGTTTATTCTACAGGCTGCGCCCTGTGTTTTGGATAAATCTTTCAGCATGTATTGCCCTCCCTAATTGGATTTTAAATGACATTGCCTTTATCCAGTTTTCAGATCACTTTTACATACCCAGATTGCTCACAAGGGGCTGCCATTAGATTAGCACAACAAAGAGCCTGGGTTATTTCCTCTGGAAAAAGAAGAAATTGGGCAGATCCCTGTGGGCTGGGGCTAACAGTGTAACAGCCATTTGGAATATTCTTAAAGGCCAAGAACATAATAAGAAATTGGGCCGACTAGAAAAGGCCACTAGCCTTATTTTTTGAAGCTCAGCTATCTTAAGTACAGGCTGGAGCTGGTGAGTTACATGTCATTTCCACCCTTAGTTCTACGACCCAGAAGTTACTGACAGTGATGGTATTGCATATCACTGAGGCTGGGAAGGCATTGCAGTGGGATCTAGTATGTTTAAAATTTCAGGATTTCCTCAATGACCAGCTGTGACGTTATTGATATAAATGGGAACCATATAGAACAAGGGTTGCAACCAAGGTCCTGTGGTGGCACCAAATCCTAAGTAAAGGGGGTCATATAAGGTGTCTAAGACCAGGTTCTGGGTTGCTGGTTATGATTATGCTGTCTGTATGTCTGTGTATCATTTTGTAGTTTAAGTATAAGTATTGGCTCTATACTGTCTGTATTTTGTATTATGCTCTGCCTCTGGGAAGTGTCCCAGACAAAGCTGATGTTAGCCCGGCATAGCTGGCTTGATGGCCCATTAAAGGGCCATCAGCTACACAATTGACCCATGGAGAGAAGGCAGACACGCCTTGTGACTCAGCAAAGTATGCAGAAACTTGTCCATGTGACTGCAAACTCCATATTATTTTTGCTGTAAGTTTCCACCGTGAGGACAAAGGGATTCTTACACCTGGAAAAGTCTATATAAGGCTGATGCATCATCTCCATCTTGTCTTCAATCCTGCTTCTGACCTCTGGAGGGACTTTGCTACAAACTGAAGCTTTACACAAGGGACTGAACGACCCATCCCAGTGGGGGATGTATTCCAGAGACTCAATTTGAACCTGCAGTTTACTCCAGCACTGCTGCAAGCCTGAACTAAGAACTTTGCCATTACTGTATGTAATTGAATTCTACCTCTCATCTCTACCTCTTTCCCTTTGTAAATAAACCTTTAGATTTTAGATTCTAAAGGATTGGCAACAGCGTGATTTGTGGGTAAGATCTGATGTGTATATTGACCTGGGTCTGGGGCTTGGTCCTTTGGGATCGAGAGAACCTTTTTCTTTTATTGGGGTGTTGGTTTTCATAACCATTTATCTCCAGGACGAGTGCACTGGTGGTGATACTGGGAGACTGGAGTGTCTAAGGAAATTGCTTGTGTGACTTGTGGTTAGCCAGTGGGGTGAGACCAAAGTCCTCTTTGTCTGGCTGGTTTGGTTGGCCTTAGAGGTGGAAAAACCCCAGCCTAGGGCTGTAACTGCCCTGTTTGAGCAATTAGTCCTGATTTGGCACTCTCAGTTGGGTCCCGCCAGAATCGCTCCGTCACACCAGCAGATGGCCATTTGGAGTGATCTTGAGCACCAGACTTGACCCACTGCCCTTACAGACACATCAGGAACCATCTGATCTGTGGTCATGAAGACATACTTGGACACTTTCTGGGTGGAAGTGTGTACATTTACAGTGCTCCTTCCAAGCATTTTGGCCCGGTTAGGGTGGGTGTGGCTCCCACATACCGAATCCTGCCGGGTCCATGGGGAGGATGCATATGGGACTAAATTATTCACCGAGACATCTGGGAAATTAAACCACTGGGTATACCTACCTGAGTTATAGTCAGTGCCCCGATCCCTTCGTTGTTAAATGAACAAGGTTCCACTCTTTTGTCCATGCATTCATTCCTGGGTTGGGGGTGACTAAGCTTAAAAGAGCAGTTGTAAATATTTCTGCAGAGCTTCATTGCTTTTTGGCCTCAAAGTGTGAGAAAACTCAGCCAAAAGGTTTGGTGAGTATTCTCAAAGGGGGGAGAACTGTTGGAAAACCATAGTGCTAATGAAGCCTTTTTGTATTAGGCCTGAGTGAACCAAAGTTATGCTATGCTTGCCCAAACCGTGTTGGAAGGCTTACAGAACTTATTAGACTGAAGGCCGTGTATTTACCTATGTCAGCTATTTTGCTTATCAGCTTGTTTGGCTCCCCAAGTGTATGCAGCTGCGTTCAGATGTATGCATCCAAAGTATCTAGTACAAAGGGTCAACGGATATATCTTGTGTCCCCTTCAGAATGACAAATGTATCCTCAACAGCTGTATGTATCTTGTAGCCCCCACAAAATGATATATGTATCCTGTGTACCCAATTATCCCCTAACAGATACATGTACAGGTTCTACAGGTCAATCAAATGACGTAGACGAACGTAGGCTAAGTTGTTTGTTACTGATTATAAAAGGGGACCGTCCGGGTTTGTGGGGTGTGTCTCTCTCTGGCACTAGCCGGGACGAGAACACCCGCTCAGCTGACCAATCAATAAAGGGTGTGGTACTCGTCTTCCTGTCTCTGTGCCTCCTTGGTGTAATTAGGTAAGCTCCAGGGGGAAACGAGCCCTTTTGGCTAACAGGGGTGCGGGGGGGGGCAGACACGCGGGCTCGGGGGGGGAGTTGGCAGCTCGGCGCTGTAGCAGGGGAAGGGGCTGCGGGGGTTTCACACAGACACAGACACTGACACTTTCCCACAGTCCCAGGGCGGGAGGCAGAGCCGGGGGGGGTGGGGGGGGTCTGGCCGGTGTGTCCCGCACTCGGGCTCCCGGCCGGAGCAGGGGCCGCCCCGCAGCGCTGGCACAGACTGAGCGGCGCTGCGGGGTCTGGGCTCAGACAGGCGGGGGGGGGCGTGCCTGGAGCCCCTGGAACCCGCCCCCCCCCGGGCTGACACGCGGCAGAACCGAGACAGCCGGTGTACCATCACATTTCGAAACCCTCCCGTTTTGCTACTAGTAGCAGTTTCTGCCGCGCAACATAACCATCTGGGTTCCTGCTCAGGACTTGCTGCCGCCTGATCCATGGGGTTGCAAATCAGGAGGGACAGAGTTTTTGGTCAAAAACACTCACATTCTGCTTCCTCCTGGCTAATGTGCCAAATGGGGTTGCAAATCAGGAGGGACAGAGTTTTTGGTCAAAAACACTCACATTCTGCTTCCTCCTGGCTAATGTGCCAAATTGACCTATTGCAGGGTTCTGGGGGTTTCTGCATTTTAATTTTATTTTAAATGAAGTGTTTTAAGCATGTTAAAAAACGTATATACTTTATATACAACAACAGTTTAGTTATATATTATAGCCATAAAAAGAGACCTTCTAAAAATATTACAATGTATTACTGGCATGAGAAACCTTAAATCAGAGAGACTAAATGAAGACTCGGCACAACTCTTCTGAAAGGTTGCCGAACCCTGATCTTTTGGATGCTTGAGGCATGCTCTTTCACTTTTTTGTGTGTGAATATATGAAAAGGGAGGTAAGGTTTGTGGGTACAGAGCACTCCCCTGACCCCAAGGTAATAACCAGAGTGGCCCCATTCATTTTTTTCAATGGCTTCCTCCTTGATTATTTCCAATGACTTGGCTGCCTACACACCTGTCACTGGTCCGGGGTTGGCTGTGCTCCTGTCACTGGTCCAGGGATGGTTGCAAATCTGGAGAGATGGGGTTTGCGGTCGAAAACGCTCACGATTTGCTTCCTCCTGGCTAATGTGCCAAATTGACCTATTGGATGAGTGAGGCGCGCACTTCCACTTTTTTGAGTGTGAATACGTGAAAAGGGAGGTAACGTTTGTGGGTACAGCGCACTCCCCTGACCCAAGGTGGTAACCAGAGTGGCCCCATTCATTTTCTCCACTGGCTTCCTCCATGATTATTTCTATTGACTTGGCTCCCTATGCACCTGTCACTGGTCCAGGGATGGTTGCAAATCTGGAGGGAAGGTGTTTGCGGTCGAAAACGCTCACGATTTGCTTCCTCCTGGCTAATGTGACAAATTGACCTATTGGATGAATGAGGCGCGCACTTCCACTTTTTTGAGTGTGAATACGTGAAAAGGGAGGTAACGTTTGTGGGTACAGCGCACTCCCCTGACCCAAGGTGGTAACCAGAGTGGCCCCATTCATTTTCTCCACTGGCTTCCTCCATGATTATTTCTATTGACTTGGCTCCCTATGCACCTGTCACTGGTCCAGGGATGGTTGCAAATCTGGAGGGAAGGTGTTTGCGGTCGAAAACGCTCACGATTTGCTTCCTCCTGGCTAATGTGACAAATTGACCTATTGGATGAATGAGGCGCGCACTTCCACTTTTTTGAGTGTGAATACGTGAAAAGGGAGGTAACGTTTGTGGGTACAGCGCACTCCCCTGACCCAAGGTGGTAGCCAGAGTGGCCCCATTCATTTTCTCCACTGGCTTCCTCCTTGATTATTTCCAATGACTTGGCTGCCTACGCACCTGTCACTGGTCCAGGGATGGTTGCAAATCTGGAGGGATGGGGTTTGTGGTCGAAAACGCTCACGATTTGCTTCCTCCTGGCTAATATGACAAATTGATCTATTGGATGAGTGAGGCGCGCACTTCCACTTTTTTGAGTGTGAATACGTGAAAAGGGAGGTAACGTTTGTGGGTACAGCGCACTCCCCTGACCCAAGGTGGTAGCCAGAGTGGCCCCATTCATTTTCTCCACTGGCTTCCTCCTTGATTATTTCCAATGACTTGGCTGCCTACGCACCTGTCACTGGTCCAGGGATGGTTGCAAATCTGGAGGGATGGGGTTTGTGGTCGAAAACGCTCACAATTTGCTTCCTCCTGGCTAATATGACAAATTGATCTATTGGATGAGTGAGGCGCGCACTTCCACTTTTTTGAGTGTGAATACGTGAAAAGGGAGGTAACGTTTGTGGGTACAGCGCACTCCCCTGACCCAAGGTGGTAGCCAGAGTGGCCCCATTCATTTTCTCCACTGGCTTCCTCCTTGCGGATTCAGCAGCAACTCAGCAGCGGGTACGTTATGTGGATTGATCCTTGCCTGTGATTTCAGTTATAACTGTCTGTATTTAATCAAGTTTCTGTGTGTTTCACCAAATTTCATCTTCTCAATTAACTTTGAGTAGCCATGAACAAGGACAAGTTGTGCCCCAACACGTAATCTTATAGGTGTAAAAATTGTACAGGCTACACCAATACCCTGTGACATCATCAACGAAGTGCCCATGTGTGCCTGGGTAGGGGCCCTGCTATAGGAGGGAGGATGCAGCCAAGGACTCAGGGTCGGTGGCCGGGGTCTCTGTGCACAGAGATGGGGAGGTTATACGGGGAGGGGGGTAATGAGCGGGAGAGGAAGGTCAAGAGTTAAAATAATAATATTTGGGGAAAAACATGTATATAAGTGAAACTGAACAGAAAGAAAACTGGAGTGGAGGCTCTAAAGCAACAAGGCTTGGGTAGGGATTCAGGGTTAAAGGTCTGGGATCCCCCACAGCTCTAGATCCCCAAACCTCTCCTCCCTCCCACTGACCCACCCAGCCGACTTCCTGGGTGCCCTTCCCCCACCCTCCCCTCCGCTTCTTCCCATTACTCTCAGCCAGCACCACCTCGGGAGATTCTTGTGTTCCCTCCTCGTCTCTCACAACCTCCTCCCTCCCTGCTGCTTCTTAGCTCTAACCCTGCACACACCCTCCCCACGTCCTGGCACCCCAGAATTATCTACTCCCCCCACCCCTTCTCCTCCCCTCCCACAGCTCTGTTCTCCCTTCACCCGTGGGGTCCTGAATGGCAACATTATACTCACGTCTATCAAAAGATGAGATCATCTGACTGTCACACAAGCCATGCATCAGTCACACACCTATTTTATTAATTAAATTATTTATTTTTTAAATAATTTTTAAAATATTTTAATTTTTTTATTTATTTATAATTTTATTAATTAATTTTAAAAACAGTTATTAATGTAGTTGCTAATGTAGCCAATAAGGACACATTAAATGCAATTTCAAAATGACTGATGACAAATGTCTAAAAATTATTCTAGTGGGTGGGAGATGAGGCAAAAAAAGGGGGGAAGGAAACTTGTCAAAACTTGTATGATGAATAAAGGTATAAAGTTATTACTACTCAGGTTCTTTAGAGACCCCACAGCTTCTAATGACCCAGGGGACAGGACTCCTTACCCAGCGAGGTCACGTTCTCATAGTTCTCCTGCATGACATCCCTGTAGAGGGCTCTCTGAGTGGGGTCCAGCAGAGCCCCCTCTTCCCTGGTGAAATGCACAGCCACCTCCTCGAAGGTCACCGGCCCCTGAAAGAGCAAGAGTCCAACACTCAGGACCTGCTGCCCCACTCCCACTTTCAATCAAATGGAAGCTCTGGTGGATGATAGTCAACAGAGTCCCACCCAACCCCGCTCAGAGCAGCCAGGAAACGCCAGGGGGAGGGGACAAAGCGAGAGCCCCTTGTCTCTCCCAGCAGATCCATCCCCCCCCACTAGCCACAGACGGGCACAGGAGATGGAGGCCCTGGCAGGTGCAGGGAGAGCTCGCTGGCAGGGAGCCCAGCGCTGTTCTCATTGTGAAGAGCTGGACGGGGCCAGACTTAGTGGGGGGCAGACGACATGACGGTCCAGGGGGGCCTTGCTGAGGGGGTTCCTCCAGCAGGGGTGTCCTGTCTCTCCTCCCCCCACTTCTCTTCAGCTGTCTGCCCCTGCAGCTCTTCCTGCAGCCCTGCCCCCCCTCCCCACTTGGAGCTGCCCCCGGCCGAGCTGCTCCCAGGAGCCTCCTGTGCTGTGTGGGGCGGGGGGGGGGTTTGCTGATGTCAGAGTGGCCCCACCCTCCTGCCTCTGTGCCCAGTCTCTGCTGAGCTGAGGTGGGGGGACAAGATTCTGTGCTGCTGCCTCTGGGTCAGGAGTGGGGGCTGCTGGCCCCTGCTGCCGTGTGAACGAGCCTTCGGACTAGTGAGTGCCGCTGGGCTGGGAGTGACAGCGGGTGTGTCTCACACTCCCCCCCCTCCCACACACACCCCACCACAGACACATCAGTTACTGTTGTTACTTCCTGTCAAAATGCGCAAAGTACATGTAGTCTCCATAATTTTATTCTTTCACATTCGGTCAGGATGACAGTGCTGGTAGTTTAGCTTTTTAACTGATCTCTGAATTTCATCATTTTATTTCTGTCTTATGCTTAAATTCAGTTCTTTGAGTAACGAGTTCTAAAATGCCTCACCTGGCCTGGCTGGAGTAATTATCATTATTACTGTTATTGCCGTATTGTGCTTTGTCATTCGTTATTTACAATGTTACAATCAAATAACAGACTGTACATTTTGCTTTTACTTACCTTAGCAGGGCTTGTTTGAAAAAAAAATAGCTAAACTCAAAACTTTAGACACTGTGCAGATGAAGATCATTTATCTTCAAACTGTATTTTTAAATCTGTCTGTAAAGTAACTTAAAATTTCTATGAAAATAAACGCAGCTCCAAGTATGATACTAATAGCAGTGATAGAGTCAAATCTTACTGAGTCACATACATGATAGTGACATGCAGAGAACCAGGCACATGCAGGGCAGTGGAGTTTTTATAGCACGTTGGGGGCCTTAGAAAGAAAAAGGTTAAGAACCTCCCCCCCCCCGCAGCCTCCCTGGTGGGTGCCCCCTCACATCTCACAGCAGCCGCTGGTTAATCAGCTCGGGCTCCAGCCCTGGGAGTCTGGCCCATTTTCCTAGCCCCACCTAGGGGGGTTGTTTCCTGTCCCACAAATTAGAGCATTTCCACCCTCTTACCTCGTGGGTCTGTTCCTAGAATGGAAGCCGCATATTGAACAAGTCCCAACAGGTTTGCTACACCCTGGCCTCCTCCCATTCTCCACCCTGGGAATTTTTTGGCAAACTCCAACCCCCAAACCAGACTGCCCAAGCCTCCCTCCTCCGGTGCATTTGGTGTCCCTCTCCCTCCAGCAGGAACCCACCAGCAAACCCCCAATAACCCCTACCTGGACGGGATCCTCTGCAGCCATTTCCCTTCCCTGTCCCATGGGAGGATGGGATGAGCTGGAGCAAAACATGGACGACATCCTGCAGCCTGGCAGGGTGAGAAGGGCAGTTGCGGAGGTTTCAGAACAGGCTTTAGTTCATGTCACATCACGATTCCCCCAGGATCTTTCCCTGCAGAGACACAGCCTAGGCTCAGCCATGCTGGGAACATGCTCCAGCTCTTTATTGCCGGGGAGACCTGGCCCCTCCTGCCAGGCTAAGCCCACAGGGAGATTTTTCAGCCTCCCCAGTAATAAAGTCTCTGAACAAAATGCTGGAAAGGAGCAGAACCAAAGGGGCTGGGCAGGCTCCATAGGGACACTGGCTCCTCCCTTCCCCTCCTGTGCAGCCATGTCCTGTCGCTGGCAGAGATCGGCCCCCCCCATCTCCCCCCCAGAGGCAGCCGTGTCTGCGGGCTCCCCCAGCCAGCACCTACTAACCCCCACCCACGCTGGGGGAGTGACACAGGACAGCAAATTCCCACCCACCCAAGGACGAATTGCTGCAGATAAACGGGCTGGGTTCACATCCCAAAGCTGAGGAGAACTGAAGAATTACAGAAAAAATAAGGAAAATAAGAGACTAGAGAGTCAGTAATTTTAGGGAAAACGAGGGAAACTCCTTGGGTTTTCTAGCCACGTGTGGGGAGGGGAGAGAGAAGGGGAAGAACTAGAGAGAATTGTTATCAGGGTTTGAGACGGAAAGAAATGGAACAAGCAGGAAAAGGATGCGAGTGGCTCACCCCCGTGACCACAGGCGCGTGCAGCACATTTCATTAGGGTGCGCACCCAGGGAGCCCTGTCCTAGCCCCACCCCATCCACTGCCTCCCACTTCCTGCCCCCTGGCTGCCCCCCTCAGAACCGCCAACCCCCCCTGCTCCTTGTCCCCTGACTGCCCCCTCCTGAGACCCCCCCACTGTAACTGCCTCCCTAGGACCCTACCCCCTACCCGTCCCCCTGACCCTTATCCACACCCCCGACCCCAGACAGACCCCCGGGACTCCCACGCCCCATCCAACCGCTCCCCGCCCCCTGACAGGACCCCCAGAACACCTGACCCATCCAACTCCCTCTGCTGCCTTCCTGCCCCAACCCCTTAACCCATCCAACCCCCCTGCTCCTTGTCCCCTGACCGCCCCCTCCAGAGACCCCCCCACCCCCTAATCTCCGCAACTATCCAACCCCCGTCCCCATCTCCTGGCAGCTCTGTCTAGTGGCTGCTCCCACCCACACACTCAAAGGGGCGGAGAAGGTTCCCTCTCCTTCGGGGGGAAGGTTGCCTAGTGGTTAAGGCACAGGGCTCAGGTGTTCTGGGTTTGAGTCTCTGCTCTGCCACAGACTCCCTGCTTAGCCTTGGGAAAGTCACTTCACCTCGTTGTGCTCTAGATCCCACCTGCCCAATGGGGCCAACACTGACCCTGCCTCCTGGGCTAAATCCATCCATGGCTGCGTGATGGGGTTGGGCCCCCAGCATAGCTCCAGCCCAGTAAGGGGCTTCTCCAGCTCAGCTCCTCCACCCACATGCCGGTATCTGGAGCTTCTCCTCCCCCCAACCTCCCCCTGCCCCAGCCCCAGCCCAGCTGGGCTCCCCGGGGCACCCGCCGCTGCTGTGGCCGGAGCCGAGCCTGGCGGGCAGGGAGCAGCGACTCACGCGGGGGCCCTGGCAGAGCCCCCAGCCTGAGCGGGGCGGGGCAGCCCCAGGGGAGCGGGGGGGCTCTGCTGCTGCTGGCCCCGCCCCCCCACCGACCCCTGGGGCTGTTTGGGGGGGGGCTCACTCAGCCCCCCAGGAGCGGGGGGAGCAGCGGAGCGGAGCCTGCCCAGCAAACAGCTGATCGCAGCTGCGCCCAGGCCGCCCCCGGGGAAAAGCTCCGCGGAGGAGGCGCCACAAGCTGCCGGCAGCGGGTCAGTCCCGGGGGGGCCGAGCACCCGCCTGCAGCCGCCGCAGCCTCCCCCCCCCCGGAGCCCCCACGGGAGGGGGGGAGCAGCCTCCCCAGCCGGGGCTCAGGACATTGGGGTGCCGGGGCTCCCCCCCTGCGCACGCCTGGGCCCGGGACACTCACACACACACTCTGCCCCGGGGCTCCCCTGGTGCCCAGAGACCGATCAACCCCCCGCCTGCCCCCCCGCCCTTCCCCGCCCGCAGCTCCGGCCTCTCCCCTCCCCTCCCACCCCGCCAGCCGCACCCAGGGGAACCCCGGGCCCCAGGCTCTGTCCCCACCTGGAGCCCAGCGGGGCCGGGGGCAGCTCCTGCTGCAGCTGAGAACAGCGGCTCCGCTCCAGCCCGGGCGGCTCCAGCGCTGCTGGCAGCACGTGGCCACCAGGGAGCAGCTGCTGAGCCGGGGCTCCTGCGTCACAATGTGCCAGAGCCCCACCCCCAGGAGCTGCCCCGTCCCGGGCCTGTGCCAGAGCCCCGCCCCCAGGAGCTGCCCCGCCCCTGGGCTGTGCCAGAGCCCCGCCCCCAGGAGCTGCCCCGCCCCTGGGCTGTGCCAGAGCCCCGCCCCCAGGAGCTGCCCCGCCCCCGGGCTGTGCCAGAGCCCCGCCCCCAGGAGCTGCCCCCCCCTTCCCGGATTTGTTCTCCTCCCTCCTTCTTCCCAGAACCCCCTGCTCCCAGCTGCTCCCTTCCTGTGTCTGCAAACACCCCCCGGGCGGGCTGCAGCGCTCGCTGGGGCTGGCTCCAGTGGGTGAAGTTGCCTCCATCTCTGCTCACCTGGGGTTGGGGGAGGGATGAAGAGAGGAGATGGGCCCAGGGTGTGAAAGCGGAATTAGGGGGCAGGGAAAGAAGGACTGTTTGGAAAGGTGGGTTTTTGCGGGGGGGGGGGGGTGATCCAGATGGAGTCAGAAGCAGTTAGACAGCAGAGGCTCAGGGAAATTGAGGGGAACCCCCTGGGTGTCCCAGTGTTAGCCAGGGTTTGTACAGCACCTAGCGCAATATGGAGTCCCAGAGCCGTAACTAGCTATTTTTACACCCAAGCCAAGAATATAAATTGGCGCCCCCCCCCCCCGCTGTTCCACCCAGCCCCCTTGAAACACCTCCCCAGCACCACCCATCCCTGTGGAAACAACCCCCCCCCAGCACCGCCCGCCCCACAGAAACAAACCCTCCTTCCCCAGCGCCGCCCCCCCCCGAAACAGCTGTGGGCCGAAAAGGAAGGTTTGGGGAGGGAGAAGAAACGGCCCCCATAGGGTGACCAGATCTCACCGTCACACCCCTCTTCACCCCCTAGCCCCCCACTGGCCTGCTGCATCTCCTGCTAGTCAGTCCCCCACCCACCACTCCCCTCCTTTCACCTCCTCCCTCCCCTGCCAGAAACCCCCGTGCCCGCCCCTAGAGCCCCTGCTGGCTCACTGCTCACCTCTGTGCCCACCCGCCACTTGCCACCCGCTCGCCCATCTGCTCCCCACTTGCCCCCTCACCCCCCCCAGTATAAAGCCTCATTCAGAGACCCAGGGGGGTCACTATATCACTGCACCCAGCAGTCAATCACTGCAGCACCAAACATTAAACTGCTGAAAATGGCGCCCCCCCTCCAGCCACCGACGTTTTGGACTAGAAAGCTTTGCCCAGACATCCCCTCCAGAAGACACCCCCAGACTGGCTGAGGGATACTGGTGTGACCTCACCTGGCAGCCCCCAAAGAAGGAATTGGGGGGACTAAATGGCCAGGGCCCCTCTCTAGCTGAAGCCTGGCAAGGGAGGTACATGGATCCCACCAGAATTTAAAATGAAAAGTGAGGGAGGGGAGGCTCTGCTGGACCTGGGCAGCTCTAGATACAGCACCAGGCACGTAGGAGGATTTCCACTCCTGAGCCGTGGAAGCAGAAATTGACTTTTCCTTTCCAGATTTAGCTAATGTTCAGAAAGGGAATCTAGCGCCTGCCTTACAGATCTGAACACCTCAACATCCAGGAGTGCTCCAGCTCAGTTTGGGCAGCTGTTACTTCATTTCTCCCAAATCAAATATGCTGATCCACTGTCATTTGCTGTAGAAAAAGTAGGATAAAATTGAGCAAGAAATGCTTCCCAGGGGTTATTAGGACTGAAATTGCAATTTTCAACAGCCATTGCCTTTTTGTTTGTTTTTGTTTTATTTGTTTAAAAGGAAGACAGTGATATTGCATTGGCAAATTCCCCAGAGAAACAAAGAGTGGAACAAAAGAATAATAAAGGCACCTCAACTTTTCCTCATTTATGGAGGACAGTCTTAGAATATGGATCCAGATCTCCTCCAATCACACAAGCTGAAAATTGTTCCACTTTACTGCAGCTCTGTAACCATATGGGAACCAATCCTGTCTGTGTTCTGTGCACATCCAAAATCCCTGCTGAATGACCCACCTTGGGAGCAAGTTACCAGTGACCCAGGGCTGGGGTGGAAGGAGAGTGCAGGGGTGTCTGTGGGGGGGGAGAGCCCAGGGCTGGGGTGGCAGGGGGTGTGTCGGTGGGGGAGCAGTAAGGGGAAAGGGCAGAGCCAAGAGCTGGGGCAGCATGGGGTATGTGGGGGGCAGAGCCCAGGGCTGGGTTGGCAGGGGGGTGCAGGGGGGAGCCCAGGGCTGGGGTGGGGGAAGCCAAACAATTTTTTTGCTTGGGACGGCAAAAAATCTAGAGCCGGCCCTGCCTCCACGCACATTGAGGTAGGTAGGAGCGGATCATTATTATCCCTACTCGAAAGAGGGAGAAGCTAAGGCTGAGAAAGGGAGAATTGACTTGTCTGAGGTCACACAGCCAGTCAGTGGCAGAGTTGGGAATAGGACCCAAGAGCCCTGATTTTCAAACTAACCATCGGATCTTGAATTTCAGACATTGAGTGACCTGAATAAAGTGCTCTCAGATGAGCTCCAGACCAACAACAGTGCACAGGAATTATTCAGCAAGTATTTGAGGAGAACTGCAATGTTAGAGAGAATCATGAACTGCTCAGAGACCATTAATGCAGAGAAGCAGCAAAATTTATCAAACATAGAACTGGTTCTGACTTATTTCCTTGGTCTTGAAAGAGAACAACAAGGACCTGAGTCTCCTCCCTGTCAATAACCCCCTGCTCAGCCAATCAGGGTAGAGACTGAGGACAGGAGGCTGAGGGTTCTCACCAGAGAGCCCAAAGGATGGCCCAGGTCACCGGTGGGGATCACTGCCCGAGCACTATTTCATTCCCACATTTTTGGGTGGACCTCCCACAGTGGGAGCTGCAGAGCACTCCCCCGCGCCACCCCCCCCCCCCCCACACACGGCAGTGGGAGGGGAACAGGAGAAAGGACAAAAGAAGCAAGAGACGAAGAGAAAGGAGAGAGGGAGAGATGGAGGAAAAGGTGAAACAAAAAGGACAAACCCCAATGTCTCCAGTGATTCTAAGGGACAAAATCCCAGGTGCGGAATGAAATTCTGCCTCTTTAAGCTCGTGTTTTCCATGCCTAGAATTCAACTGTCACCAGATGGATCAGACTGAACAGGTTTCAAACCTCCAGGAGGTTCTTATCTTCTAAACAGGGACGGCTGTTTTCTAGTAAAATCACTGAAAGGGAAGGAGAAAACTCAAAAGAGGTTCCTCCTGGCGCTCACGTCCGTGAACCCGAATACTCTCTCAGTCCTCAGAGAGAGACCTGGAGAAGGAGACTTGCTGAAGCAAAGCCACAGGGGTCTCTGAGGTTTCCCTGGCCCCTCGCCCCTCTCCTGCCTGGCTGATGTCAGCATCTCTCTGTGAGGTCACCACCTCCCCACCACCTTGGACCAATAGTCTGAGGTCCTGCCAAAGGCCTTTGTGATGTCACTGCCACACCCCTCCCTTGCTGTGCCAATGTCCTGCCCCTGGCCAGGCACTTTGCAGCTTTGAGCTACTCCCTGTGGATCACCCCACTCCAGGAGCGTTCGTTCTAGGCAGCAAGCCGGCTAGACAGGAAAACATCAGACGCTGCTCCCAATGTTACACTCAGTTTTTCAGAAATTAGTCGACTTTATGGCCAGAAGAGACCATTAGAGCATCTAATCTGACCCCCTGCATATCACAGGCCTCCTGTATGACACCAGAGCTACTTTTGGGGCAAACTCATTCCAGAAAGGCATCTAGTCTTCATGAAATGACATCAAGAGATGGAGAATCCACCACTTTCCTTGGTAGCTTGTTCCTGTGATGAATCATCCTCGCTGTTGAATATTTGAGCCTTAATTGTAATATGAATTTGTCTCTTTTCACCTTCCAGCCACTGGGTATTGTTATGCCTTTCTCTGCTCGATTCAAGAGCCCTTTAATACCCAATCTTATCTCTCCATTAAGACACTTCAATACTTCAGTGAAGTCACCTTTCAATCTTCTTTTGATCAGCTAAACAGATTGAGCTCTTTCAATAGCTCACTAGAAGGCATTTTTCTCCAGCCCTCAGAACATTTGGTGGCTCATTGCTGTCCCAAACTCTAATTTCACAACATCTTTTTCAAACGAGGACACCAAAACTGGAGGCAGTATTCCAGTATCAGTCTCACTGATGCTGTGTCACCTCCTGTGACGTTACTGACATAATCTGTAACTGTATAGATCACCGTTGCAACTGCTGTTCTATATTTGCAGCCAATATTGTAGAAAGATTGTTGTGTAAGGGGTCTATGGAGAGGTTCTGATTGGCTGATTATAATGATGCTATCTCTAAATGTGTATTATTTTTGTAGTTGACATTATGAATATTGGTTCTATGCTGCCCGTATTTCAAAGTTGTGCTCTGCTTAAAGGGAACACCTGAGAGGTGATGGTGTCAGTTCTGCCTAGCTGGCTTGATGCAGGTTAGGCAAATGTGAGAACCACTACACTACAGAAAGTCCATTACACTGCCCTGCCCTGCCCTGCCCTCAAATTCCCTGCACTTTGGTGGTGCTCACCCTGGCACACACTGATGGGCGAACCTGGAGAAACTGGCAGCAGCTCTTTGATGGGTCAGCTGGAAGAACAGAGGACTGGAGCCAGGGATCAGGAAGTCGTCCTTACATCACCTTTGTGACTCTAGCTTGAAGGGGAGCTTCTTTTTCTTCCCCTTGCTGAGAAGCAGCAAGAGAAGAAAGAAAGGTCCCGTGGGCCAACTGGGTGCAGAAGCCAATGCTGCCTTTTCCTGCAGTGAAGCCCAAAATGAGGGACTTGCATTGAGTAAAGGCAGTGCTGGGCTTCCAGGAAAGAGCCCACTGCTGCAGAAAGAGGGATGAAACAGCCTGCTGAAGCCTGGGATTGAACCAGGGACCTTTAGATTTTTAATCTAATGCTCTCCCACCTGAGCTACTTCAGCACCTGCAGGGGGCCTTCTTGGGCTGCTGCTTCTCACCTTGAAGTTTATTCTCCATAAACCATCTCTCTAGTCAACACTGGCCAATGCAAGACGGACATCGCTTGCTATTTTAGCACTTGGAAACGTCATCAACTAGTCTCTGGATCTCTCAAATGCTGCACTTCAGTTCATGGGGGAAAGGCGAGAGAAGCGACCTTTGAACAAAGGGCCTAGGGTTAACATCCTAACGCTGTCTGTTGCCGACTGTGACACTATTTAATACCGGCCCACCCTGTGCTGGTGAGTGCTCCATTGCTAGATGTTAGTACATTTCAGTTACTGTCAAAATTAAAAGTTTCTATATGCTTAGAAGAAATGATTTTTTAATTTGCTTATATACGGCATGAATAAATACCCTTTTACACATCCTAGCATGAACATTTATTGTCTTATATGATAGAGAAAATCCAGCATCCAGATTGTGCATCAAAATCATGAAATGAGCTACAAATGCAATAAAAATAAGGTATTCAATGGTTTAACATATGGAGCGGGGCTGGGGGGCACTGAAGACACTTCTTGCCTGGGATGCCACTTGGTCTAGGGGAGGCCCTGTCAGGGAAAGCAGGAGTTAGTCTCACACGCCTATTTCCAGGCTGTAATCTGTGGGCGCCCTGCTCTGGGGGAGGGATCGTGGCAGCCCAGACTCAGGGCTGGAACAGGCCCCGGATTGAGGGGGTGGTTGCAGGGTTTGCAGCGCTCTGATGTCTCAGACAATGTGTCTCCCCAAAGCCTCAGATCTGCGTCCCCAGAAGGCTCCTGCGCTGCCTCCGCTCCTTTCATAGTCTATAGCAAGGAGCAGCAGCAAGGGTCAGGGATGAGCCATAGGCAACTAGGTGGGGGGCAGAGGCTTCAGTAGGAAACCCAGCCCCCAGAGCAGAGGGGGATAGGAGGCTTTTTCTCTCTCCTTAGCCACGGGCTATAGCTCTGAGAGCTCTGTGAAATGCCTCCCCGCCCATAGCCTGGGGAAGGGGAAGGAGTCTCAGGTTCTAGCTCAATTTGGAGGAGGATCACTGGCCCTAGAACCACTTGCTGCCCTTTCCTGGAGAACCCTGTGATGCCCAGAACGGGGCTGAGATAAATGCTGACAGGAGTCAGGAATTGCTCCCCTGGAATAGCAGCAGGATTGAGCAGCTAGAAATCTCCCCAAAGGAGCTGAAGCCTTGGTGGGTCAGACATAGATGCCCCAGGTACTGCATGGGGGGCTTAGGTTTGTTTCTGGACAAGAGCAGTGAGAGTTTTATTGCCTCAACATTTCTGTAGAAAAATTCAGACCCAAAGTGTGTCTGGTGGGGAGGTCGATAGCGGTTTCTTTGGGTTTGATTTAGTTTGTTTTCTCATTCTCATTGTAAAAGCCCTGGGTCATTTTGATGGGAACAATGTTTGTGGAAGGCCAAGGACAAGTAAGAAACGTTAAAAATCTGCGTTGGAGTGAGGGGGTCTGTGTGGGCCAGGGCAGGGGTGGAGATTTTCATGGGGAGGGGTTAGGGGATAAACGAGAGGGTTTTGCGGGAACACAGGGGGATGTTTTGCAGTTTAACCTCCCCACTTTCCTGTGCTGCTGCCCAGCTCAGACCCCACTGACACCCCTGTGACGAAGTGGGAATTTTCTGGATGTTTTGTTTGCATCTTGTGTGTACCTCAGTTTCCCCATTTGTTGCACGATTATCTAGGTTAAAGGTCCAAAATGTGGGGTGCCCCCTGCCAGGGGGAATGGAGTAACATTCAGGGGGATGCAACTGGGCCCGGGCCAGCCCCCATGGGGGTGCAGAGGGGGAGCCACCCAGCTCCACTCTTGGCTCCAGCTCTGGCCCCTGCCTCAGCCCCCTTACCCCTGTCTGTGTCCCTTCCCCCTTAGCTGCGGCCCCACTCCCAGCCACGACTCGGGGGGAGCATGGACAGGGGTGGGGGGCATGACCCTGAAGTGCTTTGGGACCACGGATCTCGGTGGTGGGACAAGGGGGTTAAATCTTGGCAGAGACCCCCAAAGGGCAGGTGTGGCTGCTGTCGAGCTGCCTAGGCCCAGACAAAGGCCACAAATTCTGTCTCCTAGCAACCGATGGCCGGGGCGCACCTGCTGCAAGAGGCCAGCTGGCTGGGAGCAGTCGGAGAATAAAGAACGAGCTGGAGGCCAGATGAGCAGGTTGCCAGGGAAACAGGACAAAGGACAGATGAGGGGCAAAGGGCCTGGCTGAGTCGGGCTGTTGGGAGCAAGGAGTCTGCTGGTTGGGGACTCGAGGGGAGAGCCCAGGCTCTGAGTTCGGGGTCTCCCCAAGATGGATGTTGCTGAATCTTCCTGCTTCCTGTGCGAACACAGAACTTTCCCAGGCTGGATTCCAGACCCCTAATGAACCTTCTGTTGTACAGCGCTGGCTGAGAGTCACTGGTGACTGTGGAAGTTGGGGTGCAGGACTCCCCTTCGGGGAGGGGGAGGCTTTCCGAGGTGTCCTATTCAGGTGGACTCACTGCAGGAAGCTCCTGGTGTGGAACAGGGGGGCTGAAAGGTCCAAGGTCAGTCCCAGGAGGTGCTGAAGCCAAGGAGGCTTCCCCCAGTGAGAGCGTCCCCTGGGGGGAGTCACACTGAGGAGGCTCCTGCCTGGGTTTGACTCCGAGCTGTTCCAGAGCACAGAGCCTGTGTGCCCGTCACAGCCCCCCAGCATGTGACCTACAGGCTCCACTCTGGCAAAGCTCCCTGTAAATGAGAGACAAACTCCCCCCTTCTCCCAGTTACTCTCCCCTGCCGAGAACCCAGAGCAGCTCCTGCCTCGCTGGGACTCCTGCCAGCCACAGCTGGCCAAGGAGCCGCTCCCCTGGGTCCCTGTGCAGGGGCAGTGTCAGTTCCGACCTCACGAGTACAGTGGCGACGCTCCCTGCCTGTCACGGGGGGGGCGAGGGCTTGATTCCCTGAGGAGAAAGCTGAGATTGTGACACCCATGTATGTCTGCAGCGCAATTAAACCCCACAGCTGGCCCAGGCCGGCTGACTCGGGCTTGCCAGGCTCGGGATCCAGGGGCTGGAGCCCGACCACGGGGACCCTCCCCCCTCGCTAGGTTCAGTGGCCGATATACTGAAGATGAGTTTGTAAGTGGGGAATGTGCACTGGGTGCTGCCACTGGAGAGACACTTCCCAGCAGAAGACCCACCCAGTGAATGTGATCTACTCTAAAAACATGTGATGACAGAAAGTCAGCCTGGGGTTCTGGATTTATCATCTCGCAATGACTCGATTCAACTTGCTCAGGTTAGAAAGAAATTTGTGTTTTTTTATTGTGAGCCTGAAAATTGCCTCCAGTGTGAAAGTCAGAGTGGGATTATTTCACGCTCACGCACCCTTATCACTAATGAAGGAGTAAAGGAACGTGCAAACCAACGAAGCCTTAACATGTCATTTGCATCCTCAAGCCTTGTCCCTGTGGCAGGATCTCAAGGACAGACAGAAATGTTACCCGGTGTCAGGAGGAGAGAGGAAAGCACTTCCCCTCGTGTATTTCCCCAGGCTGTTGTTCAAGGCAGCAGAGGCGCTTTAGGGCATTTTCTGTCACTGATTTTTTTCATGTTGGTGTGGGAGGAAAGACTTAGACCCGCCCACTTTTTGAACATGTGAATGTGAAATGACCAGATGATGAGTTAACAATGATGCTGTTGCACAGGATTTGACTGGAACTAGAAAACAAAAAGCCCTTAAAGTGGAACTCTTGGGTGAATAGAACGAGCTGATTTATAGTCAGCCTTGAAAGGCAATAGACTGTTACATCGGGCAGAACAGCCTGGTTTGGTTGGTTGGTTGTTGTCCCTGGTAAATTGCAGAGCGTTCAGAGAAGAGCCACAGGAATGATTAAAGGCTTGAGCAGGGAGAGGGGTTTAAAAATAAACCGAACCTTCCCTGCTCCTGCCGGCTGTGACTGCTGAGGACATTTTCCTTCTCTACTCCAGGGTCTCTCTTCTGCCAGATTATCAGCAAATCAGGCCCCCTGCAGACTATGGCAGAGCAGTTTGGTATGAAGCTGCAGGACTCACAATGTAAGAGTGCAGCTGCTGTAGCACCTTGACCAACCATGGGCTAAATCCTGCAGCCCTGGCAGCCCAGGATAACCTCCCACTGATGGTGATGGGAATTTAGCCTTTGTAACGATCTGCTGGTACCTGAGGTCTCAGATGTGAATTAAACTGGGGGCAGACACAGCTCTGTCCAAACAAGTGAAGGATGTAAGTGAAAGAGCAAAGCTGGCCCTGGGGAGCTGCTGCAGTCCCATCACCACAACTGGAAGGGAACAGAGGGAAAACACCTGGAGCAGCACAGAGAAAAGGAAGTTTGTCAGTGAGATCAGTAGCAATAAATGTGAACTGAAGGAGTGCTTTCTCCTCTGTGCCGACAGGTTTGAATTGTGTTACTGTACTATGAGATAAAGCTTTACAATATCCTGCTCTAATTTCAGGATGGGTCTGTAACCATAATTAGTCTCTGTAGAAGTGGGACTTTCAAAATTCCCAAGGAATTTAAGGGGTGGGGTTCACGGTTGGTCACCTGAGGGAGTGCAGTAGAATTCAAACCAAAGACCAGAGAAGCGAGAACAGGGATTGTGGGACACCTCCCGGAGGCCAATCACAGCACTGTAATCGACCAGGGTGTCTACACTGGCACCACGGGGCTGTAGTCCCGGTGCAGAAAGCTGTACGCCTCTCGTTGGGAATCCCTCTGATTTACTGTTTTTACAGAGGGTGAAATGACAATTTTTCCTATCCCTGCCCTGTTCCTGCTCTTTGTATTAGTTCAATATATTTTAAGTGAGAAAAATGGTAGAAAAAATATCTGCTCTCCAGCACAACTTGAAGCAACATCAGAGCAACTGGGAATGAAACAATTTATTTCCAAAAGGGGAACTCGATGACTAACAATGGCTTTGAAATGGGGGAACAGTATAACCGTGATGCTCAGGGTTTGTTTAGACTAGGAAAAGTGATGGAATTTAGGTCAGTTGAAGGGGAAAGCTAATGCCAACCACTGCACCTGGGCATCTGTTCTACAACTATAATTGTCTTTTTACATCAAGATCACTAACTTGAGCAGACAACGCCATGTACAGCCCTAGTGGATGTAAGGCACAGATACTTTTTGCCTCACTGTACCTTGTTGGGATCAAACCTCCAGGAGCTGATGAACATTCCTGGCTCAAAAGGAAAGGAGTTGATAGAAAAGATCACACTGACCCCAAAGAAGGGTGAGCTGCAAAAGGCAGAAGCAGGTAACTCATCTGGTGGAGCTGAGAGACCACGGTGAAGATGGTGCAAAAATCACTATGTGGGAATTAGGCAATGTGATTTTTTTTTTTAAATTTTGCCCAGCCCTAGTCAAGGGATTTATTACAGTTCTCTCTCATGTGGATTTTCTGATGTCTGATAAGGTGTGAGCTCTGATTGAACCTTTTCCCACACTCAGAGCACGTGTAGGGCGTCTCCCCTGTGTGGATTCTCCTGTGTGTGCTCAGGACAGAGCTCTGATTGAAGCTTTTCCCACACTCAGAGCATGTGTAGGGCGTCTCCCCTGTGTGGATTCTCTGATGTCTAATAAGGTTTGAGTTCTGATTGAACCTTTTCCCACACTCAGAGCACGTGTAGGGCGTCTCCCCTGTGTGGATTCTCCTGTGTGTGCTCAGGACAGAGCTCTGATTGAAGCTTTTCCCGCACTCAGAGCATGTGTAGGGCGTCTCCCCTGTGTGGATTCTCTGATGTCTGATAAGGTCTGAGTTCTGACTGAAGTTTTTCCTGCACGCAGCGCACGTGTAGGGCTTCTCCCCTGTGTGGATTTTCCTGTGTGTACTCAGGACAGAGCTCTGATTGAAGCTTTTCCCACACTCATGGCACATGTGGCGTGTCTCTTCCAAGTTAATTCTGTCACTTGTTATAAGGTCTGAGTGGCTACTAAAGTTTTCCTCTGGCCTCTGCTGAGTCTCACAGGCTTTTGTTTTTTCTGCGAGTGGACAACTCCCAGAAACATTCCCTTTGGATCTTCCTGATAAAGTTCCATGTGGTTCTCCTTGCTCAGCATCTTCCTGCTGGGGTTTCTCCTCCTCATTCTGACTCACCATCCCATCACCTGATGGGAGACAGAGAGAATCCAAACACAGGTCACTCCCTTTGCCGGAAAGAAAGAAAATCTCAGAGAGAGGAATGGTAAAAGGGATGAACAATCCAAAATAAGTGTGGGAGAGATCAAACCTATCAGGTGCTGATTTTCCCCAAACCCTTCCACAGAAGAGAGAGGAAGGGATCAGTTTTGGTCTGCATCTCACGAGAACACTCGGGGGAAAGTGAGACTGGGGAGGGACCTGCTGCCAGTTGTCACTCATGGCTTCCCTCCTATTCTGACTGACATCTGCCATAATGATTCCACATCTGCAGGGAACAATCCTGAACTTGGAGAGCTCACAGGATCTTTGTAGGGCATCCCGAATGTTTCCTGCATTCCCACACAGTTTTTGAGTTGGTTTAACCAATTCCTCACCTGTGAAGGCAGCTGTTGGAAGCAGTTCTTTCTCAGAGCCCTGGAGGTCTGGGACCCACGGCTGTTCCCCTCGTTCCATCTGTGAGATCACATCAGGTTTGGAATTTGGAAACCCTACTGCAGGTAAAGAAAACGAGGGAGGTCAGTGAAATTTGTGGGATACTTGTCACAAAGAATAGTCCATGGTTTTAACCCCCAGCTCATTTTTAAGCAGTAACATCCCAAGGCCAGCTTCCTTGGCTCAAAGTGGCAGGAGAGTTATTATGATTATAAATCATATGCATTACCTTAGTGCCTAAGGACCAACTAACAGTGGGTCCCCATTGTGCTAGGCACAGTACAAACCCAGAATAGTAGCTGGGCCATGCCCTGAAGAATTTACAATCTGAATAGACAAGACAGACACAGAATGGGGGAAGGGATAGACCCCACTGTTAAAATAGAAATATTCAGGCCTGCCTGTAAAGTCTATAGTTTAAGAACTTAGGTGTATTTTTTATCACTTAGCTACTTACAGGAGTATGAAAACAAAGAAACAAAATCACTTTCTGTATTTGTAAGGGCCTTCTCTTACTGTGACCGTCTGAGGCCTTGTTCTTAGGCTAAGGCCTTTGGCTAAGCAGCAGGGGCAGCCATAAGCTGGGAAGCGCAGGGTCACATCCTCACATCCCAAACCAGTCACACTGAAAAAGATGGTTACTCACCGTTGTAACTGTTGTTCTTTGAGATGTGTTGCTCATATCCATTCCAGTTAGGTGTGCGCGCGCCGCGTGCACGCTCGTCGGAAGTTTTTTACCCTAGCAACACTCGGTGGGTCGGCTGGGTGCCCCCTGGAGCGGCGCCGCTATAGCGCCGGATATATACCCCTGCCGACCCGTCCACTCCTCAGTTCCTTCTTGCCAGCTACTCTGACAATGGGGAAGGAGGGCGGGTGCGGAATGGATATGAGCAACACATCTCGAAGAACAACAATTACAACGGTGAGTAAGCGTCTTTTCTTCTTCGAGTGATTGCTCCTATGCATTCCAGTCAGGTGATTCCCAAGCCTTACCTAGGCGGTGGGGTCGGAGTGAGACGTGGCGGAGTGTAATACCGCGGAGCCGAAGGCTGCGTCGTCTCGAGACTGCTGCACCAACGCGTAGTAGATCTGGCCACAGTGGCAGGGGAATCGGATCCGCCACTGAGAGGTCGAACAACAGGGTGTACCAGTGCTGCCTCGGCCATGCTGGAGCAATGAGGATCAAGTTGGCTCTGTCCCTGCGGAGTTTGAGCAGGACTCTGTGAACGAAGGGAAACGGCGGAAAGGCATAACATAGGTGTCTTGTCCACGGGAGGAGGAACGCGTCTGAGAGGGAGCCCGGGGAGCATCCTTGGAAGGAGCAGAACACCTGGCATTTCCTGTTCTCTCGGGAGGCAAAGAGGTCTATGCGGGGAAAGCCCCACCTCCGGAAGACGGAATAGATGACGTCGGGATGGATTGACCACTCGTGAGACAGGAAGGACCTGCTGAGGCGATCTGCCAGAGTGTTCTGGACTCCTGGGAGAAAAGACGCTACCAAATCGATTGAGTGGGCTATGCAAAAGTCCCACAGGTGAGTGGCTTCTTGACAAAGTAGGGAGGAGCGCACCCCACCCTGCTTGTTTATGTAAAACATGGTCATTGTGTTTTCTGTGAACATGGATACACAGCGGCCTTGTAGATGGACCCGAAACACCTGGCATGCTAGACGGACTGCCCTCAGCTCCTGCACGTTGATATGCAGGTCAGCTCCTGGGGCAACCAGAGGCCTTGAGTGTGAAGGTTCCCGAGGTGGGCACCCCAACCCAGAGACAATGCGTCTGTGGTTAGTGCCACCGAGGGTTGGGGAGGGTGGAACAGCATCCCTGCGCAAACTACAGTGGGGTCCAGCCACCAGGTGAGGGAGTCGAGAACGGTCCTGGGGATAGTGATCACCGAATCTATATTGTCTCTGTGTGGACGGTATAGAGAAGCAAGCCAGGTTTGGAAGCACCGAAGTTGCAGTCTCGCGTACTTGGTCACAAAGGTGCAGGATGCCATGTGACCTAATAGACCGAGGCAGGTGCGCACCGACGTTGTCGGGAAGGATTGAAAATTTCAAATGATCGAAGATATTGCCTAAAACCGTGGCACAGGAAGGCAGGCCCTGGCCGGATTGGAGTCCAGAACTGCTCCAATAAAGTCTATTCTCTGCATTGGAGTCAGGGTAGACTTTTCTACATTGATCATGAGGCCGAGCCTCCCAAAGAGGTCTTTGACGACACACAGGTGCTGTGATACTTGCAACTGGGAAGTCCCTCGAATGAGCCAATCGTCGAGGTACGGGTAGATGTGTATTCGATGACGGCGGAGGGAGGCAGCTACTACGGCCATACATTTGGTGAAGACTCTTGGGGCCGTAGAAAGACCGAAGGGAAGCACCGTGAACTGGAAGTGCAGTTGGTTGACCACAAACCTGAGATACCGTCTGTGCGGCGGGTAAATGGCGATGTGGAAATACGCGTCCTTCATATCGAAGGCAGCATACCAGTCTCCCGGATCCAGGGATGGGATGATGGTCCCCAGGGATACCATGCGGAACTTGAGCTTTATCATGAATTTGTTGAGTTCTCGCAGGTCCAGGATCGGTCGTAGACCCCCCTTTGCCTTGGGGATTAAAAAGTAGCGGGAATAGAACCCCTTACCCCTCATGCCCTCTGGCACCTCCTCTATGGCTCCCAGATTTAGGAGCGCATGGACCTCTTGTAAGAGAAATTGCTCGTGAGAGGGGATCCTGAAGAGGGACGGGTAGGGAGGGTGGGATGGGGGTGGAGAAACAAATTGGAGGTGGTATCCCGTTTCCATCGTGCGGCGGACCCAACGGTCAGAGGTGAGCTGGGACCATGCAGGGAGGAAATGGGAGAGGCGGTTGAAGAAGGAGGGAGAAGGATCCGGCAGGGAAACTGGTGGGCCGTCCTCGGACATCCCATCAAAAGTTTTGGTTTGGCCCCGTAGGTGGTTTAGGGGGCGCTTGACTTTGGTTTCCCTGAGGGCCAGACTGTCTCCGCCGATTCCCCCTGCCGCGCCGTCTGGTCGTATCCTGACGCGGCCTAGGCTGGTTATAAGGGCGGTATTGTTGGGGCCTGAAGGACCTATGTTGGGTCACCGGCGTGTGCATACCCAACGAGCGCATTATGACTCGATTGTCCTTGAGGCTCTGCAACCTGGGGTTGGTTTTGTCCGAGAAAAGGCCCTGGCCCTCAAAAGGCAAATCCTGAATTGTCTGCTGCAATTCTGGGGGAAGGCCTGAATCTTGTAGCCAGGAGATGCATCTCATTGTTACCCTGGATGCAAGCGTTCTGGCTGCCGAGTCCGCTGCATCCAGAGAGGCCTGGAGAAAAGTTCTCGCCACTTTTTTACCCTCCTCTAGTAGGGCCGTAAACTCTGCGCGGGACTCCTGGGCAAAGAGTTCTGCAAACTTCCCCACAGACACCCACGTATTAAAATTATAATGACTTAGGAGGGCCTGCTGGTTTGCTACCCTGAGTTGGAGGCCTCCAGCCGAGTAGACCTTACGGCTTAGGAGGTCCATGCGCCTAGCCTCCTTCGCTTTAGGAGCCGGTGCATGCTGGCCATGACGCTCCCGTTCGTTCGCGGATTGGACAACCAGGGAGCAGGGAGGCGGGTGGGTGTAGAGATATTCGTACCCCTTGGTGGGGACCATATATTTTCTCTCTACTCCCCTAGCTGTAGGTGTAATAGAAGCTGGGGATTGCCAAATTGTGTCTGCATTGGCTTGAATAGTGCGGAGGAACGGAAGAGCCACTCGAAGGGGCGCATCCGCCGATAATATGTCTACGACAGGGTCCTCTATTTCAGCAACCTCCTCCACTGGCAAATTCATGTTTTGTGCTACTCTCCGCAAGAGGTCTTGATGGGCCCTGAGATCAATAGGCGGAGGACCAGAGGAGGATGTTCCTGCCACTGCCTCATCAGGAGAGGAGGAGGAGGAGAGGCCCGGTACCAACGGGTCCTGAGGTGGGTCATGGACCGGTGGAGCACCATCTGCATCCGGTGGAATCTCAGGGTCTGCAGATTGAAGTGGATCCTTGTCCGTGCCCGCGGGAGGAGGACGGCTTACAGTCGCTTCAGGAACCCTGTGCTCTGAGGGGCCGGAGCGTTGAGCCACAAGTTGGGCACCTTGGGCCTCCTGATATGCCCACGGAGTCCAAAAGGCCCATCGATGAGGACCTTGCTCCTGGCTTTGTGCCTCTGGATGGTGGCACGGAATATCAGATGCCTGGTCCTGGTGGTAAGAAGCACTCCCAGCCTGGGACGACATTGACGTGTGTCTCGAAGGCCGTGGCGGGGCCGAGAGACCCTGGTAAGGTACCGCTGTTGCTGACGTGCGGTCACGGGACGGTACCGGTGAGCGGTACCAGTCTTGTCGGTGCCACAAACGAGACCGGGACCTTCTACCATGCCGGTGCCGGGAGGTCGACCGGGATCTCGAGTCCCTGTGGCAGGAGTGACTGCGGGACGCACGGTACCGAGATCGTACTGAGAGCCGGATCGGTATCAGGAGTATCTGTCCGGTGACCGAGATCTTGAAAGTCTCAGCGAGTACGACCGGTACTGCGATGGAGAGCGGTGCCGGGACTGCGAGCGGTGCCGGAATCGGGAACGGCGGGAGCGGGAACGTCTCCGAGACCGCGACCTGGAAAGACGTCTCTCCGGTGGACCGACAGAAGGAGGCCTTATCAGGACCGGCTTGCCGATGGATTGGATAACCCACACCGGCGGTGCTGGGGGTTGAGGCTGCATCGACTCCGTCAGTGCGATGAGCTCTCTTGCCGTTGAGAAGGTGTCCAGCGTACAAGGGAGAATGAGCTCGACCACAGCATGAGCCGGGGAGCTATGTGGCACCGGACTCAATGGCCCTTGCGGTACCGGAATCGACGGTGCCGCACTAGGAGAAGCTGCCAACTGCGGTGCCGGTGTTGGCGGTGCCGCAGCAGTTACCGGGGTCCGATGGATGGACTTTGATGTGCGCTCCTTCTGCGAGGATGGGGTCGGAGGAGTACGTCGTTTCCCAGTCAGGGAAAGGGAGCGGTGCCGGGGAGCCGGTGCCGGGAGTCCTTTTTGGTACTGAAGCGATCCGGTGCCGAAGGTGCGCTCCTCACCGATGCGGGTTGGGTGGACGGTGCCGGCACCGCAGGACTAAGGGCCAATTCCATAAGGAGCTGCTTTAGTCGGAAGTCCCGCTCCTTCTTCGTTCTTGGCTTGAACGACTTGCAATTTCGGCACTTGTCTGTCAGGTGGGATTCTCCTAAACACTTTAGGCAGGAGTCATGAGGATCCCCCACCGGCATCGGCTTCTGGCACGCCGAGCATGAGCCCACACCGGGTCGGAGGAAAGGGGGCTACTCCCCCAATCCCCCGCTTAACTATATACATTAACTATGAAAAAAACATACTAAAACTAACTATAACTACAAGAACTTGAACTATATACACGATAAAGAGTAAATAACTCCGAGAAGCTAGGGATGTGGAGGTCAGCAAAGTCGCTCTCCACAGTTCCAACGACTGTCACGGGCGGTAAGAAGGAACTGAGGGGTGGATGGGTCGGCAAGTGTATATATCCGGCGCTATAGCGGCGCCACTCCAGGGGGCACCCAGCCGACCCACCGAGTGTTGCTAGGGTAAAAATCTTCCAACGAGCGTGCACGCGGCACGCGCACACCTAGCTGGAATGGATATGAGCAATCACTCGAAGAAGAACTATATTTACTCTGAGGATACGACCCCTGCTAGGGACAATAATGAACAGAGAGACCTCCCCAAGGGCTTTGTTGGGCATTCCAGATGTTTCCTTCAGGCACTTACAGATTCTGAGGTGGTTTAATGTTTCCTCACCTGTGCATGGAGATCTCAGGATCTCTCTTTCCTCTGAACCCTGGAGGTCTGGGACCCATGGCTCTTCCCCTTGTTCCAGCTGGGAGATCACATCACGCTGGAAAACTAGAAACCCTGCTCAGATGAAAGAAAACAAAGGAATTCAGTTGATTTCATAAGACTTGGTCATAAAAAAACATTCTATTAATTTAACTTCAGTGCTTGGTGTGACCTGGTGGGCCAGGGGCAGTTCTCACTGAAAATGCCAAGATCAGGGCAGGCTGAAAAAGGGAGAGCAGATGCTCCCAAAACTGCTGGTTAACACTGAAGTTAAACTCACCGACCAGTCACCAACTGTGCTTCTGATTCCCCACATGGGTTATCGAGAAGCTGAAAAAAGAAATCACACAGCCCCCTTCATTGCATCCCAGTTCTCTGACTCCTAATCAGCAGCAAGGTCCAGTACAGTGAGAGGTTATTTCAAAACTCTGCTCACATAAATAAAGTGTTCCTCTGACCCCAAAGGGTCAGCCACATCACCAGGTCAGTATAGGTTTGGATATTACCCAAAATTCCATCCTTCCAGACAATCCTTTAGCATCTAAACTAAAGGTTTAAATGAAAGAAAGACAGAAAGAAGTTAAATGGGAAAGCAGTCAGATACATTCCAAAATGGATATATCAGGTTCTTAGCAGTATTGGTGAGTTGCTGGCTTGAAAGTCTGTCTGGAACACATCCATAGCTTGGATGGGTCATTCACTCCTTTGTTCCAGGGTTCAGTTTGTAGAGAAGTTGCTCCAGAGGTAGGAAGGGAGATTGAAGACAAAATGGAGATGATGCAGCTGCCCTTTACATTCCTTTTGCCATGTGGCCTGTACTTCCTGTGTCCCAAACACAAGATTCACAGCACATGGCATGGAAAAGCCTTGGAGTTCTCAGTAGACAGGCATACCCCGGCATGTCTTGCTGACTCAATAGGTGTATCCCCTTGGTCCTTTCCATGGGCTCATTGTACAGCTGATGACCCTCAATGGGCCATCAAACAGGCTAGGCAGTGTTGATGTCAATATGTCTGGGGGTGTCACCCAGAAACACTGCACAAGTCTGGAAATACAGATATACCCTACATATCTATAACTCACAATACAAAGGTGATACAAATGTAGAAACAATATTATCATACTTGGCAAATCATGACATTTTTACTGACACCTTACATGGCATATCTAGCACAATTCATTGCAATGTTATCAGATTATATTATTATTTTATTATTAATACCAAAGTGTCTCACAATTCCGTACAGTGTCACATGTGGTAAACCAGTGAATTCCCAGGACCAGTTCCCCAGGTCCTTGAAGATGCCGAACACTGTGTCTATGAGGGATTGAAATACCCACATATCTGCTGGGAACACACACACAGACACTGTGTCAGTCTATACCCCTGTGTTCACGCTTCTAGAAAATTATGATCAATTTTGTACACAGAATGGCTTGTGAGGTATCATTTGAAAATGCATAATCTTCTGAATATTATCCTCCTGTTAAAATGTGTAGTAACACTGTATATAAAGTTATGAGATTTTACTGTATGATATTACTGAAAAAGTTACAATTCTGGGGAACACCCACAGAGCAGTTCCTCAGAGACAGCCAGGCAAACAGCTGGTCAAACAGCCATTCTTCTGCAGGGGGAAGGTGTGAAGAAGACATTTACATTCCATCACAGGGACCTCTTGAAGCTGTTGTGGAAAACAACCACACGACTGATTTTGAATCAGCTCAGCCTGAGGCTCTTTTCTTGGTTAAAAGTGCGCAGGGGGCGACAGCTATTGGAATAATGTCCCCCTGAGCTAAAAATCACACAAGCCCTTTAAAGCTTAAAACCCCAAACAATGACACATACGTTGCATGTTAATTTCCTTATTTGGAATATATTGCAAAATATGATGCAGGTCAAAAGCAAGCTGAACAATCAGTTTTCCATATTCGGCCTTTCCTGTTATTGTTATTACACCTGGTGATATGGGAGCAAGACTCTGCATGTCTCAAGAAATGTCACTACCAACCTAGACCATTTTCACATGCTGGGGTGCAATCCAGAGCAGTGAGGAGTTGTGTCATCTGTAATCCTGGGTGAGATTCAGTGTTCTGCTGCTGGAGATCCCCTGTCTGGATACCCTCAGCCAGCATTCAAGGATGCACCGAGAGGTTCAGAGACAGAGAGAGTGTCCTGGGGAAGCTGGGAACAGGAAGCATGGGCCGGTGGGGTTCAGTGGAGAAAGGGAATAGGAAGGGCAGGGATATCACTGAATGCAGGATCTCAGCAGTGCTAGATATCAGGATAGCACATAGTGCAGCCCATTGGAAAACATAATCCCAACTATACATACAGAATGATGGGGTCTAAATTAGCTGTTTCCACTCAAGAGATGGATCTTGGAGTCACTGTGGATAGTTCTCTGAAAACATCCACTCAATGTGCAGGAGCAGTGAAAAAAAGCGAACAATGTTGGAAATAATTAAGAAAGGGATAGATACGACAGAATATATCATATATCATATTTGTAAAAACAGCAAATGAATCCATGATACACCCACATCTTGAATACTGCATGCAGATGTTGTCGCCCCATCTCAAAAAAAGATATATTGGAATTGGAAAAGGTTCAGAAAAGGGCAACAAAAATGATTAGGGGTATGGAACAGTTATGCCAGACCTAACCCCCAGTTTCACTTGAGCAAACAGGAGCTATTTGACACTGTGCGATACGGCTCCTGTGCTCTGTTACCAAAGTGTTCTGCAGCAGGGGAAGGTCTCTGGTAGTGTGTGTGTGTCACTGGCATATTGGGGTGATGCTGCAACAGGACAGAGTAGAGGTAGCATTGTGGGGCTGGCGTGAACCTTAACTCTTCATTTCCCCTTCCAAGAACTGAGGGGACAGGAACCCTTACCCAGCGAGGTCACAGTCTCATAGTTCTCCTGCATGACATCCCAGTAGAGGGCTCTCTGAGCGGGGTCCAGCAGAGCCCACTCTTCCCTGGTGAAATGCACAGCCACCTCCTCGAAGGTCACCAGCCCCTGAAAGAGCAAGAGTCCAACACTCAGTACCTGCTGCCCCACTCACAGCCCCACTATTTGTGGCAGAGAGGAGCCAATCAAATGGAAGCTCTGGGTGGATCGCAGTCAACAGAGTCCCACCCCGACCCTGCTCAGCGTATCCAGCAAATACCAGGGTGAGGGGATGAAGAAAGAGCCCCTTGTCTCTCCCAGCAGATCCATCACACATCTACTAGCCACTGATCGATACAGGAGATGGAGCCCCTAGCAGGGTCCAGGGAGAGCTCCCTGGTAGGAAGCCCAACACCCTCCCCATGGTGAGGAGCGGGATATGAAGGGAGAGGCAGCTCCAATAAGCCTGACTCATGGGTGCCCCCTTCATATCTCACAGCAGCCGCTGGTCAGTGAGCTCAGGCTCCAGCACTGGGAGTCTGGTCAGTTTCATCAGCCCCATGAAGGTGGGCTATTTTCTTTCTTCACAAATTAGGGCATTTCCACCTCCCAACCTCCTGAGTTATTAAATAACTCCCAGCAGGTTTGCTACACCCTGGCCTCCTCCTTTCCCCACGCTGTGAATTTCCTGCCCTGCACCAACCTCCAAACCAGACTATGCAAACCTTCCCATCTCCGGTGTATTTGCTGTCCCTCTCCTCCAGCAGGAACCCACCAGCAACCCCCCGATAATCTCTACCTGAGTTGGCTCCACTGCAGCCATTTCTCTTTCCTGTCCCACGGCAGGCTGGGATGACCTGGAGCAAGACATGGACGCCATTCTGCAGCCTGTCTGGGGGAGAAGGGCAGTTGTGGGCATCTCAGAACCGGTTTTAGTTCATTTCACATCAGAATTCCCCCAGACCCTTTCCCTGCAGACAGACACCCTAGATTCTGCCATGCTGGGAAATGCTCAGTCTGTTTATTACAATGTAGATCTGGCCCCTCCTGCCAGGCTAAGCCCAGACACATTTTAACCTCCCTTCTCCCTCCCCTCACCCCCTAACAAAGTCTCTGAACACAAGGCTAGAAAAGAGCAGAACCAAAGGAGTCACTGAGGGGGATTCCCAGGGACACTGACCCCACGGCAGCCACACCCCAGCAGAGGGAATATGGAGTCAGGAACTGGCTTTTCCTCTGTCTGATCCTTGTTTTGTTCACTGGAAAGTGGTTCTGCCCAGGGATGCAGCAATACATGTGTCTGGGTGGACTAGAGAGCTGGAAATCTCTCCCCCAACTCATTTCTCCCACTGCCCCTTTCAGTCTCTCCTTCCTGTCCTCTCTCCCTGCCCCTCTGGCTGGGACAGTCCCATTCCTGGGGGCTTTGCTCTCCCAGGGCTGGATTTTCTCCTGGCAATTGCTACTGGGAGGAGAAATGAGGAGGGGCTGTTTGTGCAGAGTCACTTTCATGCCAGTCCCCAGCACTTTCCCTGAGGTCTTTCGGAATCCTGTGGCACCTTATAGACTAACAGACGTTTTGCAGCATGAGCTTTCGTGGGTGAATACCCACTTCTTCAGATGCAAGTCTGTTAGTCTATAAGGTGCCACAGGATTCTTTGCTGCTTTTACAGATCCAGACTAACACGGCTACCCCTCTGATACTTGAGGTCTTTCAGTTACCTGGGGACTCTGGCTCAGAATTTAGTATTAACAGGGCCCAGGGCTGCCCTAGGGGGCTAGGACCAGCTGGAGAAAGTCATCCCCTGGGCCAGGCAGAGAAGCAGCTTTAATTCAGGTCACATCCCAGCACAGAACCCCACTGGGGGAGCAGCAGCTGCTAAGCCTGGTCTCCCAGATCACAATGGAGGCTGCAGCGTCTGACCCAGGAAGCTGAACCCCAGTATCCTGAGCAGAGAGGGACAGAGCGTTTGAGCTGCTTCCCTCCTTTAGCTCTCTGGGAAGAGCAGCTAATGAGAGCCCCTCCTCACAGGGAGAATTGCTGATCTCATTTGCCTCACTGTCGATCCGGAGTCACTCCTTGTCTTTCCATACAGTGACTCTGGATTAACAATGGTCTCAATGAAAACAGAGTTCAGAAAGAATAAGTCCAGAATGCTGTGGAAGAGACCATTGTGCGGCAGTGCTGACCCCCCTCCCACCTCCCTCATCCCCCAGATCCAGGACAAGGACTGGACAATCTAGGACAATGGAACTGGAAGTTCCTGCAGTTTTCAAGAGGAGAGAAGAGCAAAAATCTGTGATTTCACCTCACAGTGTCTGATAAGTGGCTAGAAAGTTATCACAGTGACTGGGCCTGGCTGGGGAATGTCGGGCAGTGCTTGGAGCCAGGATTCTGGCATAAGCTAATCAGGGAGAAGAAGAGGGGTCAGGAGCAGCCCCCAGAGCCCCAGTCAACCCCCGCCCCCCAGATATTCCCTGGGACCCAGCCCCCAGAGTCCGTAGCCAGGGACCTCAGATACCCCTCAGAGCCTCACCGGCCAGAGAACCCCCACCAGACCGTCACTGCCAGGTTGGGAATCCCAAAGGGTTTCCCCCCTCACCCCAAGAGACCCCAAAAGCCAGAGACCCCCCAAAAGGGACCCCCACTGGGAACTCAGTCCCTCACTGCCTGCCTAGGACCCCCCCCCGCCCTCCAGCAGGATCTGCCCTGCCCTTTGCCTGGCACCCCCTCCTCCCCCCTGCGGGATCCCCTGATGCTTTACAGGGGCACCCCCTGGCCTAGCGCTGGGGATTCTCCCACACACACTCTGTGCACTGGGCACGGCAGCGATCCCAGGAGTCTGCGGGGGAAGCCCAGACAGAGCCCCTGGGACAGCACCAGGCTCCCTCTAACCCCCTGTCCCGCCTCCCCAAGAGACGCCCACCCCGGCTGTTCTGCAGCCAACAGGCCCCCAGCGATACCCACCTCCAGGACCCACAGCCTCAGGGCTGGGCACATCACAACCACCCCCTGAAACCTCAAATCTCCAGAACCCACCAACCTCACTACGGTACCCCCTGCCCAGCCACCCAGAGGCCTCCCCCTACCACAATCCCCCTTCAGCTGCTATCTCCCCCCACAGCCCCACCCCCACCCAGCAACACTGTTACCTCACAGTGCCTGAGAAGTGGATAGAAAGTGACCACCGCCCCCTGCTGGCCAGTCACACAGGCAGAGGGAGCCCTGGGGAATGTCTCTTGAACTGGAGTATGGAAGGCCTGGAGGGACAAAATAGATAAGAAATGTCCATGGCCTGTCACTAGCAAATAATGGCCACCATGGATCCACCCCAGAGGTGGCTGCATCTTAGCACTGCGGGAAGCAACCCCTCACAGAGGCCATTTGCCATGGGGTTTAGGATACTTCTGGACCCACACTGCACTCAGAGTGACCTCCTCATCCCGTGCCAGGTGAAGAAAAGAAAAGGGTCCAGCCAACTCTCCCGTTACCAGCTGGGAACCACTGATCCGCAAACAGGGGGAGGTCTCTGGCTTTGATGGGTATTAAATATCTGGCTGGTCTCTTTCTTTGGCAAACATTTTAACTGAGGTAAAGGAGGGACCAAATGATTCACAAAGGAGTCGGGAAAAATTATCTCTGGGCAATTTCACCCCCTGCGACCTCCATGATGGAGAAGAACTCAGGGCAACAGGTTCCCTTGAAGGAAGAAGTTGCTGGGATTTAGAAACACGGGGAACAGCCCCAAACCCGATAGGATTTTTAACTGACATTTGATAATGACACAGAAAGAGACAAAACCTGAGCTTTGAGAGCAACGTTCAGAAATGAAAGAGAAAGGGTGGAAATCTGAGAGATTTTTGATCCATTTTGCAAATTATAGAGAGACAAGTGGAAAATCAGAGGGATTTTATATCAGTTGTTGATAGGACGTAAAATTTGAGTGTTTCACATCAATATTTGATAAATGAATAAAGAGGAAATGGGCAACATTTGCAAACATTTTATATCCATGTTCAAGAATCTGAGAAAAGGTGTAAATCTGAGCTTTTCTTAGTATTTTATAATTAGAGAGATGGGAAAAATCTCAGAGCATATTCAATTAGAAATAGACAACTAGAGAGCAGTGGGGCAAATGTTTAGGGTATTTTATATGAATCTTTGAGATTTGCAAAGCAAATGTGTCACAAACTGTGTATTTGATAACATGAGAGAAAAACACCAAGATCTGAGGGGATTTTATATTGCTGTTAACGAACTAGTGAAAAAGTAGGACTGTTGGACTGGATTTTATACAACTGTCCAATACATAAACACAAAGTGATGGTTCCCCCCACCCCCACCATTCCCATGGGCAGCAGGGAGCCCTTTGAGGAGCTGATTAAAAGGGCAAGGGAGGGGGAGCTGAAAGGTCCCTGGATAAAGGAAGGGGGCAGCTGTGGGGGATGGGTGGGTGACTGGCAACTGATGGTTGGGGGCAACTGTGTTGGTAGTTAGGGGGCAACAACTGGGATTGGGAAACGGGGGTCTGGGCAGTCCCCATGGGGGACACGTGCGCCTCCCTTCCCTGCCCTGGCAGAGAACAGGCATCTCCTAGAATATCAGGGCTGGAAGGGACCTCAGGAGGTGTCTAGTCCAACCCCCTGCTCAAAGCAGGGCCAATCCCCAACTAAATCCCCAAATGGCCCCCGCAAGGAGTCAGCTCCCAGCCCTGGGTTTAGCAGGCCAGTGCTCCAACCACTGAGCCATCCCACCCCCACTCCAGGGGCAGCCATGTGCTGGGGAATGACTCAGGGCGACAATTTCCCACCTACACAAGGACAAATCGCTGCAGATAAAATGGGTGGGAAAATGCCCCTCACTAGAGAAGATTTTAAACTGACGTTTGAGACTCATGGGGAGAACGGGGGAAATCGGGGGGACGGGAGAGCTGATCATTGGAGGGGATGGGGGGGAATCGCCCCAGATTTTATAGCCCCATGTGAGATACTGAGAGAGAAAAGGGGCAGAACTAGAGAGAATTTGTATCGGGGGCGAGAGGCAAGTGGCACAAACAGGGACAGGATCCAATTAACCCCCCTCCCCCCTTCGCCCGCCCGCCACTTCCCCCCCCCCCGGGAATTTCCTGGCTGCACAGAGACAGTTCAACCCCCCCCGCGTCCCACTGACCTTCCCCCCCTACAACTCCAGCTTCTCCCCTCCCTGCCTGACACCCCCCATCTCCCCCCACACCACAGGGGATCCCCCCCGCCAGGCCCCAGTCTCTGCCCCCCAAATCCCACTGGGGCTGAGGCAGCTCTGAGGCTTCTCCCAGGTTCCCCGGGGCAGAGTCACTTTCCTGCCCAGCCCCAGTGCCCCCCCCGGGGTCTCTCACTCCCCGGGGGGCTCCATGGCAGGCTGGACACCAGGGATGCAGGACGGCAGGAATGGGGGTGACAGGCCTCCTGTTCCTCAGTCTCACGGCGGGACCCAGGGGGCTCGTCACTCTCCGGCTCGGGAGCACTGGGAAGACCCGACCGTGGACGGGCCGTCGCTGGGGGGGACGGCCCCGCGCAGGCGCTGAGCACGTCCTTGTATCACTTCTGTGGCGGGAAAAGTGCTGAGGAGATGGAACGCTGAGGGCTGGTTTTGGCGGGAAAAACCGGTTTGGACTGGTTTGAGCCTGTCCCCTGATGGTAAACAAGTCCCCTCTCAGAGCTGGAGTCCAGGGGTCAATAGTTCACATGCTCCAGATTGGATCTTATTTTAAGCCAGTGATTTACTTCATAAACATCTTATTAACCAACTAATTGAACCTATTAAAGCAGGACCCACAGAAGGTTAATCCGGCCCTGACTGCCCGAGCACTATTTCAGCCCCACAGTTTTGTGTGGACCTCCCACAGTGGGAGCTGCAGAGCACTCCCCCGCAACACACACACACACACACACACTCCTGGTGTTGGGAGGGGAACAGGAGAAAGGACAAAAGAAGCAAGAAATGAAGAGAAAGGAGAGAGGGATGGATGGAGGAAAAGGGGAAACAAAAAGGACAAACCCCAATGTCCCCAGTGATTCTCAGGGACAAAATCCCAGGTGCGCAATAAACTTCTGCCTCCTTAAGCTCGTGTTTTCCATGCTTAGAATTCAACTGTCACCAGATGGATCAGACTGAACAGGTTTCAAACCTCCAGGAGGCTCTTACCTTCTAAACAGGGATGGCTGTTTTCTAGTAAAATCACGAAAAGGGAAGGAGAAAACTTGAAAGAGGTTCCTCCTGGCGCTCACGTCCGTGAACCCGAATACGCTCTCAGTCCTCAAAGAGAGACCTGGAGAAGGAGACTTGCTGAAGCAAAGCCACAGGGGTCTCTGAGGTTTCCCTGGCCCCTGGCCCCTGTCCTGCCTGGCTGATGTCAGCATCTCTCTGTGAGGTCACCACCTCCCCACCACCTTGGACCAATAGTCTGAGGTCCTGCAAAAGGCCTTTGTGATGTCACTGCCACACCCCTTCATTGTTGCGCCAATGTCCTGCCCCTAGCCAGGCACTTTGGAGGTTTGAGCTACTCCCTGTGGATCACCCCTATCAAGGAGCATTCGTTCTAGGCAGCAAGCCGGCTAGACAGGAAAACATCAGATGCTGCTCTCAATGCTACACTCAGTTTTTCAGAAATGAGTTGACTTTATGGCCAGAAGAGACCATTAGAGCATCTAATCTGACCCCCTGCATATCACAGGCCTCCTGTATGGCACAAGAGCTACTTTTGGGGCAAACACATTCCAGAAAGGCATCTAGTCTTCATGAAATGACATCAAGAGATGGAGAATCCACCACTCTCCTTGGTAGCTTGTTCCTGTGGTCAATCATCCTCACTGTTGAATCTTTGTGCCTTAGTTGTAATATGAATTTGTCTCTTTTCACCTTCCAGACATTGGGTCTTGTTATGCTTTTCTCTGCTAGATTAAAAAGCCCTTTAATATCCAATCTTTTCTCTCCATTAATGCACTTCAACACTTCAATGAAGTCACCTTTCAATCTTCTTTTGATAAGCTGGACAGGTTGAGCTCTTTCAGTAGCTCACTAGAAGGCATTTTTCTCCAGCCCTCAGGACATTTGGTGGCTCTTTGCTGCCCCAGCTCCAATTTCACAACATCTTTTTCAAATGAGGACATCAAATCTGGAGGCAGTATTCCAGTATCAGTCTCACTGATGCCGTGTCACCTCCTGTGGCGTTACTGACATAATCTGTAACTGTATAGATCACCGTTGTGACCACTGTTCTATATTTGCAGCCAATATTGTAGAAAGGTTGTCATGTAAGGGGTCTATGGAGAGGTTCTGATTGGTTGATTATAATGATGCCATCTCTAGATGTGTATCATTTTTGTAGTTGATGTTATAAGTATTGGCTCTGTTCTGTCCATATTTCAAACTTGTGCTCTGCTTCCGGGAAACACCCCAGCCAGACAAGTTGGTGTCAGTTCTGCCTAGCCTGCTTGATGGCCCATTAAAGACCATCAGCTCTACAATCGACCCACTGAGAGAAGGCAGATACGCCTTGTAACTCAGCAAGGAATGCAGGGACTTGCCTATGGACAGAACTCTAAGGTTTTTCTATGCCACGTGCTGGACAGAGTGTCCTTGGGACAAAGAAAGCAAAGACCACATGGCAAGAGACTATAAAAGGCTGATGCCTCATCTCCATCTTGTCTTCAATCCTGCTTCATACCTCTGGAGAGACTTTGCTACAAACTGAAGCTCTGTACAAAGGACTGAATGACCCATCCCAGCTGTTTATTGAACCTGCAGTTTATTCCATCACTGCTACAAGCCTGAACCAAGAACTTTCCCATTACTGTATGTGAAGGGTTAAAATCCATGTGCATGTTATATAACAACCTGGTCTATGGATTGTGGCAGCTCTTTTCCAGACCCGAAGTCCAGACTATGGTCTAGCCCACTATGACTGTTTTGATGGTTTAAATTACACTCACAGGCACTGATGATATTACTGAAAGTTTGGGAGTTAGGAGCTGGTAGGTCAGTGGCCCAGTCCCCTCACAGATGACCCCGTCCCTGTGGGACAGGGGCAGGTCTGAGCTCTCACACCAAATGCCTCATTGTGGCTGCCAGAATCTGTGGGCAGCTCGTTTAGTTTATGCCGAGGGTTGAGTCCTGCTTCGTGCACCGTGTGTGAGAATGAAAATCCTAAACCACCCTTTGAAATAACGAATGCAGCAGGACGTGTTATTGTCCCTGCCCCAGAGCAGACAGACCGATGGAGAAATGCCATTGAGACCAGGGTAATACTCCACTGCCGTTCTGACATTTTTTACTTGTTACACTCCCTCCCAGCCTTATGAGGTATCAGAGCCTGGTATTGAGCCTGAGCCGAGATGTCTACACTGCAAATTTACCACCCCACAGCCCAAGCCCCAGGAGCCTGAGCTGGTATGGGGCAGCTCTGGGTGTTTCATTGCAGTGTGGACATAAGCCTATTGTGTTTCATTTCTTAGGTTCTGCTGCCATCGTGTGGCCATTTCCTTCCCCTCCTTTCTGTCCAAAGCGCAGAGCCCAGTTCCTCCAGGGGGAGAAGGACGTCTTCCTTCTTTCCTTCCTCAACAGCCCCTTCCCTGGAGAGTCCTTTGCTGGGGTCTGGGTGGGGAACAGCTGTTTCTGAGGATTAATTTCATATTAATGGTGTTGATCTATAGATTTTACAGCCAGACTAGATCACTAGGTACCTCTGCTCTGACCTGATTCAGAACAGAGTCCAGAGAATTTTACCCAGTGACTCCTACATCCACCCCAAGATCTTCTGGCTGAACGAGGAGGGTTCATTCAGAAAGTCATCGTGTTTGGGTGTAAAGGTGTGAAATGATGGGGAAATTGGCCCCTCTTTCAAGTTTAAATGTTGTCACTTCTACACCTAGACCGGGGTGGCCAACCTGAGCCTGAGAAGGAGCCAGAATTTCCCAATGTAACTGCCAAACGTGCACCTTTGTATGCAACTACTGAGTCAATTGTGAACCTTCCCATCATTGTCCTTTGCTCTTAACCCTGAGGCTATTGCCCCATCATGGGGCCATTTTCCGCCTCTCTTTCATACAGAAGCACAATTTTCTTTGCACAGACACAGGAACAGCAAGATCTTTCTCTGTCCCTTGTGCAAAGCAGGGGGCCAAATTCCATGGAAACAATGGACAAGCAGGGGGCTCTGGGCACATCCAGCCCTGGCCGTGAGATGTTCCCTCCCCTCTTTCTTTATGCTGCTGCTGTTATTTCATGGATTGTCTGGGATGGGGAAAAAGCTGAGTTCACTCCAGGTGGAGGGGAAAAGAACCCTGAAAAGCTCAGGACCCAACCCTGCTACCAGGATCACTGAGGTGCTGGGAATCTGCCTGGGAAAGGGACTGTGTCAATTGTCAAGGTGGGGAATGAATAACAATCTACAACTAGATCCACCTCATAAACCACCGACACAGGCTAATCCTGCTGGCAATAGAAGGGAAACTGGGAGCCATTCTTTGCTGTTCATCCATGGAAACAGTGACCCAATTGCACCACAGTGAATGTGCTGGGGAAGGCTGGAGTTTACAGGCAGGTGGAAATAGCAGATCCTACAAACACCTGGAGCTCCCCACACCACTTCTGCCACCAGGGTGAGGTGTTGAGCTGCTCACAGCATCCCCCACCATGACCTTGCAGCAGGGGATTGCAGCACCCCCAACCCAATGCAGGGGAGATGGCTGAGTGTATCTCTGCACCCTGAGACCAGGGCACCCACTCTCTCTGCCCCACAAATAGAATCTGGCCCTGCTGAAAAGTGACCCCTATGAACAAGTCACCTCCAGGAGAGCAGGATTGGTCCTCAGAGAGGGGAATGGGCTTCTCGTGAAGCTTATAGGTCACTGGATGCTCTGGAAACAGGAGGGCTCTGAGTGTAACCCATAGCAAACACAACCTGTTAGAGGATGTAGCTCAGTGGTTGAGCACATGCTTTGCATGTACGAGGCCCTGGGTTCAATCCCCAGCATCTCCATGATCATTTTTTTCACCCTGCTGCTTTGCTCATGCCCAGAGGGGATGTGGCCCACCAGTTTCAGTCCCGCTCAGTGAGGGGCAAGTGACAATTGCATGGAAGGTCTGGGGGGGTTCTGCTCCTAAGTCACCTCGGTACGTTTAAGATTCCCACCCACTGTGCTGCTTGGGACAATGGTAGATGAGAAGGGCGAATCCTCCAGCACTGGAGGGAAAGGTCCCATCTGCACAGCCTGAGAGGCAAGGAAACAGAGGGGCAGTCAGTGCTCAGGGAGGAGAGAGGTCAGTGATTTACTCCCAGCAGGGGACACTGTCTTTTTGAGTATCAGAGGGGTGGCCGTATTAGTCTGGATCTGTAAAAGGCGACAGAGTCCTGTGGCGCCTTCTAGACTAACAGACAGATTGGCGCATGAGCTTTCATGGGTGAATCCCCACTTCGTCAGATGAATGGAGTGGGAATTCTGTGCCTGGCTAGCCAACTACAAAAGCAGTTTCTCCTCCCTTGGTGATCACACCTCAACTGCTAGAAGAGGGTCTCATCCTCCCTGATTGAAGTACCTTGTTATCTCTAGACTGGTTCTTGCCTGCATACTTATACCTGCCCCTGCAAATTTCCACTACATTCATCTGACGAAGTGGGATTCATCCACGGAAGCTTATGCGCCAATAGGTCTGTTAGTCTGTAAGGTGCCACTGGACTCTGTCTTTTTGATTCGAGTGCTGCTGGCTTGGGATGGTGCTGACAATGGATAGAAAAAAGGCTGGAGTCAATGGCAGATGGGACCACAGAAGGGGAAGGGGAATGGCAGCCCCACAGAAGGTCCTCGGTGCTCAGATGCCCCCAGTTATTGCACCCTGGCCTGTCCTAGACAGAGAAAAGACACCGAGGGACCCAGCCCCCCTACAGTGATCCCATGGACAAGAACCTGGTTAGGAGTGGGATGAAGGTTCCCTCTGGGCAAAGGGGAGCTGAAATCCCTCCACGTCCTGGAATTTAAGCAATGAAAGCTTCAAACCCTGCATGGGTGTGGGCTGAGGTGCATCAGCAGAAGGTTGGGCTGGACAGGTGTGGCAGGTTTGTATAATTTTGGTGGTGCCCAGAATGGGACCAAGTCGTGCCCCACCTGCCACACACACCTGCCTAAGGCTCTGGGAAGGAGTTTGGTTGTGGGAGGGAGAGGGGTTGGGCTCCGGGAGAGTTTGGGTGCAGGGTCTGGGCTCAGTCAGAGGGTTGGGGTGCAGGAGTGAGTGTGGGGGGCAGGCTCTTGGAGGGAGGTTGGGTGCAGGTGTGGGGTCTGGGCTGGGGCAGGGGTTGCAGGAGAGGGTGAGGGGTGCAGCATTTATCTCGGGCATCTCCCGAAAGCAACCCACAGCCCCTAAGCTGGAGGGCCGGGGGCGTCTCTGTGCACCGCTGCCCGCAGACTCCACCCCTGCAGCTCCCATTGCCACAGTTGGCAGAGTTGGCAGTTGGGGCGGGGGCAGCATGTGGAGACCCCCCCAACAGTGTTTTAAAGTAAACCCTCCCTCCCTTTATGGGATACAGACTCTCTGTGACAGAGACTGAGTGGGGCTCCTCTCTGCATGGCCCCAGTGGGGAAGGAAAGAGACTGGGGGAGGGGGAGAAGATGGGCAGAAGGAGTCTAATGGGGCAAAGCCAGAATAGAGGAGATTTTCTTCCTGTTAAAATGTACTGGAGTCTCATCGCTGAAAAGCCGCAACTTGAGTTAAGTTTGAACCAGCAGCCTTTCAATTACCAGGCAAAGGTGTGAACCACAGAGACTGATAACTGCCTGCTTCCCAAATGTGTTTAAAAAACATCTTCTGGGGTGCAACTGGTTAGTGCAGAGGGGCCATCTCTTGGGGTTATGAGTTCACGCTCTCTCTCAAGACCTTGTTTCTCTTACCTGTGTAGTTTGTTTTGCCTAATTCATATACAAAGTGCTATACTAGAAAAAGGAGAGTAAGTTCTAAAATGTAGAGGTGGGTGCATACTTTAGAAACATCGCCCCTGTGCTGCCATTAGTTCCAGCAGATTGTTCACTGGAAGGGCAAATTGATTTCTTTGCTGCTGAGAAAGATGCCAGGACAGGTCTGTGGGCACCAGATCTCCCTACTTCTTCCAGCTCCTTCCCTGCCCCAGTCACTGCTGTAGGAGGGTCCTATATGCACTGAGCCTAAACATTTTCCTGGGCCTTCTTAGCATAGTTGGCAGCATGTCAGTCTCATACTCAGTAGGTCCTGAGCTCACACCTCAGAAAAGACAATGGTTTTCTGCTCCCTGCTTCAGATTTTCTAAAGGAAATCAGAGAAAAGAAGCTATAGGAGAGTGGTTCCTAGACACTCTAACACACACAGATTTTTCTAAGGCATTAACTTTTCCTTCTCTGTGGAGTTTGTATTCTCCATAGAGCAAAATAAAACAAAAACATGCAAGTCTAAGACTAATACAGTATGAAACTCAATACAGATAAAATCTCACCCTCAGAGATCTTCCAACAAGCTTCTTTTGCAGACTAGACTTATTTCTTGTCTGGGCCCAATCTTTGCACCTGGTATAGTCCTTGTTCCAGCTCAGGTGGTAGCTAGGGGATTTCTCATGACTGCAGCCACCTTTCTTCTGTTCCACCCCCTTAAACAGCTTTGGTACAAGGCAGGAATCTTTTGTCTCGCTCCTGGGGAAAAGCCCCAGGTTTAAGATGGATTCCTGTACCAGGTGACATGGTCACATGCCCTGTGAGACCCCAAGCCTTCATTGTTCCTGGCCTGACTCACAGATGGTGCAGGACAGAGCCATCTCCAGTCAATTGTCCTGGTTAATGGGAGCCATCAAGAGTCCAAACCACTATTAATGGCCCACACTTTGCAACATTACAACAGGACCTCAGAGTTATAGCTCATATTTCTAGCTTCAGATACAGGAATGATCGGTTCATACAAATAGGCTGAACACACACAGTAGATAATAAGCTTTGTAATGATACTGCACAAGAGACCTTTTGCATGAAGCATGTTCCAGTTACATTATATTCACACCCATTAGCATATTTTCATAAAATCATCAACATCACAGCAGGGAAAGGGTTTTACTGCGGCACCTGGGAGCAGTTGAGTTTCATGTTCAGACTCTGCTATGAGTTCCTCCAGGTTTCCCATAAGCACACAGGGCCCTTAGCGGGTACTCTCGATACAGGAATGGCCCAGATACAATGAAGTGATGGGAACTGCATTTTCCTTTTTAATTTTTGAATTTCCAATGACATTTCTGTTTGTGATTTCGTTTTGCTTCGTATAACTGTGTTTTCTCAGGGACTTGATATATACCAGGCTAACTAACAGCTAATAACGGGAGACTTCCAAGCAGGGCGTGGGTGAGCGGAAAAGAACTGTAAGAGATGCTGGTTTTCAACCTTGTATTAGATAAGAATAGAATGCAGACTGTAGCAGAAATTGCTGAGAGAAGTAAGCTATCAGAAAGGAATATGTACAAACAAAATGCAGTTGTTGCTCCTTACTGTATGTCGCAAAAGGTATAAATGCTTGCCTTGATTGTTTATCTAACCGAGACCTACCTCGGGAGGGGAAACTCTGCCTGTCTGTACTCTCCCGAATAACTGCAGTTGCTCGAAATAAATGGCATAATATAATAACATTTAACATCCCTGTGGTGGGAAGAACATCTCAACAGCCCAACGCTGTGGCATTTAATTTCAAAAAGGGGAACTATACAAAAATTAGGGGGTTAGTTAAACAGAAATTAAAAGGTACAGTGACTGAAGTGAAATTCCTGTAAGCTGCATGGACACTTTAATGACACCATAATAGAGGCCCAACTTAAATGTGTACCCCAATTTAAGAAACACAGTAAAAGAAATAAAGAAGAGCCACCGGGGCTTAACAACCATGTAAAAGAAGCAGGGAGAGACAAAAAGACTTCCTTTAAAAAGTGGAAGTCAAATCCTAGAAAGAAGCATAAAGATTGCCAAATTGTAGGTGACAAATCTGAGGAACTGTCACAGACTGAAGTGTCACTAGAGCAGGTTTTGGAATTAATTGATAAACTCAACATTAACAAGTCACCGGGACCAGATGGCATTCACCCAAGAGTTCTGAAAGAACTCAAATGTGAAGTTGCGGAACTATTAACTATGGTTTGTAACCTGTCCTTTGAATCGGCTTCGGTACCCAATGACTGGAAGTTAGCTAATGTAACGCTAATATTTAAAAAGGGCTGTAGAGGTGATCCCGGCAATTACAGACCAGTAAGTCTAACATCGGTACCGGGCAAATTAGTTGAAACAATAGTAAAGAATAAAATTGTCAGACACATAGAAGAACATAAATTGTTGGGCAAAAGTCAACACGGTTTCCGTAAAGGGAAATCGTGTCTTACTAATCTATTAGAGTTCTTTGAGGGGGTCAACAAACATGTGGACAAGGGGGATCCAGTGGACATAGTGTACTTAGATTTCTAGAAAGCCTTTGACAAGGTCCCTCACCAAAGGCTCTTACATAAATTAAGTTGTCATGGGATAAAAGGGAAGGTCCTTTCAAGGACTGAGAACTGGTTAAAAGACAGGGAACAAAGGGTAGGAATTAATGGTAAATTCTCAAAATGGAGAGGGGTAACTAGTGGTGTTCCCCAAGGGTCAGTCCTAGGACCAATCCTATTCACCTTATTCATAAACGATCTGGAGAAAGGGGTAAAAAGTGAGGTGGCAAAGTTTGCAGATGATACTAAACTGCTCAAGATAGTTAAGACCAAAGCAGACTGTGAAGAACTTAATAAAGATCTCACAAAACTAAGTGATTGGGCAACAAAATGGCACATGAAATTTAATGTGGATAAATGTAAAGTAATGCATATTGGAAAAAATAACTCCAATTATACATAAAATATGATCGGGACTAATTTAGTTACAACAAATCAGGAAAAAGATCTTGGAGTCATCATGGATAGTTCTCTGAAGATGCCCACGCAGTGTGCAGAGGCGGTCAAAAAAGCAAACAGGATGTTAGGAATCATTAAAAAGGGGATAGAGAATAAGACTGACTATATTATTACCCTTATATAACTCCATGGTATGCCCACATCTTGAATTCTATGTACAGATGTGGTCTCCTCATCTCAAAAAAGATATACTGGCATTAGAAAAGGTTCAGAGAAGGGCAATTAAAATGATTAGGGGTTTGGAATGGGTCCCATACGAGGAGAGATTAAAGAGGCTAGGGCTTTTCAGCTTAGAAGAGGAGACTAAGAGGGAATATGATAGAGGTATATAAAATCATGAGTGATGTGGAGAAAGTAGATAAGGAAAAGTTATTTACTTACTCCCATAATACAAGAACTAGGGGCCACCAAATGAAATTAATAGGCAGCAAGTTTAAAACAAATAAAAGGAAGTTCTTCTTCACACAGCGCACAGTCAACTTGTGGAACTCCTTGCCTGAAGAGGTTGTGAAGGCTAGGACTATAACAGGGTTTAAAAGAAAACTGGATAAATTCATGGAGGTTAAGTCCATTAATGGCTATTAGCCAGGATGGGTAAGGAATGGTGTCCCTGGCCTCTGTTTGTCAGAGGATGGAGATGGATGGCAGGAGAGAGATCACTTGATCATTGTCTGTTAGGTTCACTCCCTGGGCTGCTTCTGCTCTACAACTATAATTGTCTTTTTACACCAAAATCACTAACTTGAGCACCCAATTCCATGTACAGTCCTAGTGGATGTAAGGCACAGGTAACTTTTGCCTCAGGGTAGCTTGTTGGCATCAACCCTCTCTCCCCCACCTGGAGCTGATGAAATTCCTGGCTGGAGGGACACACACTCTTACAAGTCAAAAGGGAAGGAGCTGATAGAAAAGATCACAGGACTGACCCCAAAGAAGGGTGAGCTGCAAAAGGCAGAAGCAGGCAACTCATCTGGCAGAGCTGAGAGACCACAGTGAAGATGGTGCAAAGTTCACTATATTGGAATTAGCAAATCTGTTTTTTTTTTAAAAAAATCTTTGGGAAGCCCTAATAAAGGCATTTCTTACAGTTCTCTCCGATTTGGATTTTCTGATATCTAATAGGGAATGACATCTGATTGAAGCTTTTCCCAAATGCAGAGCATGTGTAGGGTCTCTCTCCACTGTGGATTCTACGATGTCTGACAAAGTCTGAGTGCTCAATGAAACTTTTCCCGCACTCAGAGCATGTGTAGGGCGTCTCTCATGTGTGGATTCTCTGATGTGTGACAAGGTTTGAGCGCTGACTGAAGCTTTTCCCGCACTCGTGGCATGTGTAGGGCGTCTCCCCTGTGTGGATTCTCTGATGTGTGATAAGGTGTGAGCGCCAACTGAAGCTTTTCCCGCACTCAGCGCATGTGTAGGGCTGCTCTCCTGTGTGGATTCTCTGATGTGTGATAAGGTGTGAGCGCCAACTGAAGCTTTTCCCGCACTCAGAGCACGTGTAGGGCGTCTCCCCTGTGTGGATTCTCTGATGTGTGATAAGGATTGAGCGCAGACTGAAGCTTTTCCCGCACTCAGTGCACGTGAAGGGCGTCTCCCCTGTGTGGATTCTCTGATGTGTGATAAGGTTTGAGCGCTGACTGAAGCTTTTCCCGCACTCAGCGCACGTGAAAGGCGTCTCCCCTGTGTGGATTCTCTGATGTGTGATAAGGCTTGAGCGCTGACTGAAGCTTTTCCCGCACTCAGCGCACGTGTAGGGCGTCTCCCCTGTGTGGATTCTCTGATGTCTGATAAGGCTTGAGAGCTGACTGAAGCTTTTCCCGCACTCAGTGCACATGTAGGGCGTCTCCCCTGTGTGGATTCTCTGATGTGTGATAAGGTTTGAGCGCTGCCTGAAGCTTTTCCCGCACTCAGCGCACGTGTAGGGTGTGTCCCCCGTGTGGATTCTCTGATGTGTGATAAGGTGTGAGCGCCGACTGAAGCTTTTCCCGCACTCAGAGCACGTGAAGGGCGTCTCCCCTGTGTGGATTCTCTGATGTCTGATAAGGTGTGAGCGCCGACTGAAGCTTTTCCCGCACTCAGCACACGTGCAGGGCGTCTCCCCTGTGTGGATTCTCTGATGTGTGATAAGGACTGAGTGCTGACTGAAGCTTTCCCCGCACTCGTGGTATGTGTAGTGTGTCTCTTCCAAGTTGATTCTCTCATGTGTAATAAGGGCTGAGTGGCTACTGAAGTTCTCCTCTGGCCTCTGCTGAGTCTCAGAGGCTTTTACTGTTTCTCGGAGTGCACAACTCCTGGAAACATTCTCTTTGGGTCTTCCTGATAACATCCCATGTGGTGCTCCTTGATCAGCATCTTCCTGATGGGGTTTCTGCTCCTCATTCTCACGCACCATCCTATCACCTGATGGGAGACAGAGAGAATCCAGACATAGGTCACTCCCTGTGCCTGAGAGAAAGGCAATCTCAGAGACAGGAATTTTAAAAGGGATGAACAAACCAAAATATGTGCAGGAGAGATCAAACCTATCAGGAGCTGATTTTCCCCAGAGGAGAGAGGAAGGGATCAGTTTTGGTCTGCATTTCACCAGAACATGCAGGGGCAAGTGGGATCAGGTAGGGATCTGCTGCCAGTTGTTAGTCAGGATAGGTGGGAAGCCATGAGTGACATCTGCCTAATTATTCCACATCTGCAGGGAACAATCCTGAACTTGGAGAGCTCACAAGGTCTTTGTAGGGCATCCCGAATGTTTCCTGTATTCACGGACAGTTTTTGACTTGCTTTAACCAAGTCCTCACCTGTGCAGACAGCTCTTGGAAGCACTTCTTTCTCAGAACCCTGGAGGTCCAGGACCCACGGCTCTTCCCCTCGTTCCAGCTGGGAGATCACATCAGGTTTGGAATTTAGAAACCCTATGCCAGACAAAGAAAACAAGGGAGGTCGGTGGAATTTGTGGGATACTTGTCACAAAGAATATTCCATGGTTTTAAGCAGGGGCGGCTCTACCTTTTTGGCCGCCCCAAGCAGTCATGCCTGCGGCAGGTCCGGTCGTCCCGGAGCTCCGGTGGACCTCCCGCAGGCATGACTGCGGCAGGTCCGCCGGCCCAGCCTGCCGCCCCCCCGGGAAAGGGCCGCCCCACGCGCGTGCTTGCCGCGCTGGGGTCTGGAGCCGGCCCTGGGTTTTAAGCTCAGATCATTTTTAAGCAGTAACATCCCAAGACCAGCTTCCTTGGCTCCAAGTGGCAGGAGAGTTATTATTAATCATACGCATTACCTTAGTGCCTAAGGACCAACTAACAGTGTGTCTCCGTTGTGCTAAGCACAGTACAAATGCAGAATAGTAGATGGCCCATGCTCTGAAGAATTTACAGTCTAAATAGACAAGACAGACACAGCATGGGGGAAGGGGTAGAACCCTCTGTTAGAATGGCGATATTCAGGCCTGCCTGCAAAGCCTATATTTTAAGAACTTAGGTGTATTTTTATCACATAGCTAGTTACAGGAGTATGAAAACAAAGAATCAAAATCACAGTGTGCCTGTGTCTGGGCCTTCTCTCACTAGGACAGCCTGAGGCCTTGTTCTTAGGCTAAGGCCTTTGGCTAAGCAGCAGGGGCAGCCATAAGCTGGGAAGCGAAGGGTCACATCCTCACATCCCAAACCAGTCACACTGAAATAAGGTGCTATTGGGCTGTTAGGAAGACAGTCCTGTCTGGATCTTAAGATGGTTAAAGAAACCTTAATTTGATAGCATTCTGTATGGCAAGAAATCACTTATCAATGGTTGTGGTTGTGAAACCCTCATTTCTGTATTGCTTTATCTTTATGGCCACCACTTTTACATTGTTAATCAGTCTGGTTCTCTAATTGTTTCTCTCTCCTGTATAATTAATGTTGGCAAGTGTAAGTTAATTAGGGTAGTGGTTTATAATTGGTTAGAGCAGGAGTAGGCAACCTATGGCGGCACATGAGCTGATTTTCAGTGGCACTCACACTGCCCAGGTCCTGGCCACCGGTCCAGAAGGCTCTGCATTTTTAATTAATTTTAAATGAAGCTTCTTAAACATTTTAAAAACCTTACTGACTTTACATACAATAGTTCAATTATGTATTATAGACTTATAGAAAGAGACTTTCTAAAAACGTTAAAATGTATTATTGGCACATGAAATCTTAAATTAGAGTGAATAAATGAAGACTCAGCACACCACTTCTGAAAGGTGGCCGACGCCTGGGTTAGAGAATTAGTCACAATATGTTAGAATTGGTTAGTTAAATTTCAGCACAATGATTGGTTAAGATATAGCTGAGAATATTACTCTATAAATGGGGTCAAAGTGGAGGGGGGAGGGAAATTGGAATTATAGAATCTCAGGGTTGGAAGGGACCTCAGGAGGTCATCTAGTCCCACCCCTGCTCAAAGCAGGACCAATCCCCAACTAAATCATCCCAGCCAGGGCTTTGTCAAGCCTGACCTTAAAAACCTCTAAGGAAGGAGATTCCATCACCTCCGTGGAATCCCAGGGCTTCACCACCCTCCTAGTGAAATAGTGTTTCCTAATAGCCAACCTAAACCTCCCCCATTGCAACTTGAAATCATTACTCTTGGTTCTGTCATCTGCTACCACTGAGAACAGTCTAGATCCATCCTCTTTGGAACCCCCCTTCAGGTAGTTGAAAGCAGCTATCAAATCCCCCCTCATTCTTCTCTTCTGCAGACTAAACAATCCCAGTTCCCTCAGCCTCTCCTCAGAAGTCATGTGCTCCAGCCCCCTAACCATTTTTGTTGCCCCCCGCAGGATGCTTTCCAATTTTTCCACATCCTTCTTATAGTGTTGGGCCCAAAACTGGACACAGTGCTCCAGATGAGGCCCCATGAATGTTGGTTAGGGGGCGAACGGGAACAGGGACACAGGCCAGGCTCTGCGGCATCAGAGCTGGGAAGGGAACAGACTGTATCGGCATATAGAGATAAGCCCGACTGGTGTGAAGGGCTTCGGAATATGTAATCTTATAGGTGTAAAAATTGTACAGACAATACCACCCTGTGACATCATCAGCGAAGTGCCCATTTGTGCCTGGGTAGGGGCCCTGCTCTGGGAGGGAGGATGCAGCAAGGACTCAGGATCGGTGGCCAGGGTCGCTGTGCATAGGAGATGGGTAGGTTATGTGAGGAGGGGGGTAATGAGTGGGAGAGGGAGGTCAAGTGTTAAAATAATAATATTTGGGGAAAAAAATGTATAATAAAGTGAAAGTGAACAGAAATAAAACTGGAGTGGAGGCTCTAAAGCAATAAGGCTTGGGTAGGGATTCGGGGTTAAAGGTCTGGGATCCCCCACAGCTCCAGACCCCCAAACCTCTCCTCCCTCCCACTGACCCACCCACCCCACTTCCTGGGTGCCCTTCCCCCACACTCCCCTCCCCTTCTTCCCATTACTCTCAGCCAGCACCACCTCCTGGCACCTTGAGAACATCTTGTATTTTCTCCTCGTCTCTCACAGCCTCCTACCTCCCTGCTGCTTCTTAGCTCTAACCCTGCACACACCCGCCCCATGTCCTGGCATATCTACTACCCCCCGTCTCCGTCCCTCCCAGGGCTCGCTTATCCCTTCACCCATGGGATCCTGAACGGTAACATTACACGCTCTCCTAAAAGAGCTCATCTGACTGTCACACAAGCCATGCATGAGTCACACACCTATTTACTCAATTTAGAATTCTACAGGCAGCATATTTTCCTCTTAAAATGAGGAAAAGGCATGAAAGCGACAGTGATTAATGTAGTTATGAATGTAGCCAATAAGGATACATTCAATGCAATTTTAAAATGACTGACAGCACCAAAAAGGCACATGTCCAAAAATGGCACTAGTGGGTGGGAGATAAGGCAAAAAAAGGGGGGGCAAGGAAACTTGTCAAAACTTGTATGACGAATAAAGGTATAAAGTTATTACTGCTCAGGTTCTTCAGAGACCCCACAGCTTCTAATAACCCAGGGGACAGGACTCCTTACCCAGTGAGGTCACCGTCTCATAGTTCTCCTGCATGACATCCCTGTAGAGGGCTCTCTGAACAGAGTCCAGTAGTGCCCATTCCCCCTTGGTGAAATACACAGCCACCTCCTCGAAGGTCACCGGCCCCTGAAAGAGCAAGAGTCCAACACTCAGTACCTGCTGCCCCACTCACAACCCCACTATTCACGGAACAGCAGCACCAGGTAAATGGAAGCTCCGGGAGGCCCATGTTAACAGAGTCCCACCCCACCTTGCCTAGAACAGACAGGCGGCATCAGAGGGTAGAAAGAGAGAACCTTTGTGTCTCCCAGCTGACAGACGGAGGCAGGGTCTTCACATTTATCACATACCTACTAGCCAGAGCTTGATATAGGAGATGGGGCTGGCTCTGGACCCTACTAATGGCTCCCTGGTAGGAAACACTCTCCAAATAAAATATAAGAAAGAAAAGGGAAGTCAGTAGTAAAGAATATTAGTTAGACCAGGGGTAGGCAACCTATGGCACGGGTGCTGAAGGCAGCACGCAAGCTGATTTTCAGTGGCACTCACAATGCCCGGGTCCTGGCCACCAGTCCGGGGCGCTCTGCATTTTAATTTAATTTTAAATGAAGTTTCTTAAACATTTTAAAAGCCTTATTTACTTTACATACAACAATAGTTTAGTTATATATTATAGACAGAGAAAGATCTTCTAAAAATGTTAAAATGTATTACTGGCACTCAAAACCTTAAATTAGAGTGAATAAATGAAGACTTCTGAAAGGTTGCTCACCCCTGAGTTAGAAGGTCAGAATTGTAGAAAATTGGTAAGGGAAGTGTGACGTTATTGATATGAATTGGGACCTTATAGAACATGGGTTGCAACCGAGGTCCTGTAGTGGCACCAAATTTGATGTAAAGGGGGTCATATGAGGTGTCTAAGACCAGGTTATGGGTTGCTGGTTATGATTATGCTGTCTGTATGTATGTATCATTTTGTAGTTGAAGTTATGAATATTGGCTCTATACTGTCTGTATTTCAAGCTAGTGCTGTGCTTCTGGGAGACATCACAGACAAGTTGGTGTTAGCTCTGCCTAGCCTGCTTGATGGCCCATTAAGGACCATCAGCTACACAATTGACCCATGGAGAGAAGGCAGATACGCCTTGTGACTCAGCAAAGTATGCAGGGACTGGCCCATGTGACCCCAGACTCCATTTTGCTGTAATTTTCCACAGTAAGGACAAAGAGGTTCTTACACCTGGAAAAGCCTATATAAGGCTGATGCCTCATCTCCATCTTTTCTTCAATCCTGCTTCTACCTCTGGAGGGACTTTGCTACATGCTGAAGCTCTACACAAGGGACGGATGACCCATCCCAGCGGGGGATGTTCTCCAGAGACTTGATTTGAACCTGCAGTTTATGCCATCACTGCTACAAGCCTGAACTAAGAACTTTGCCATTACTGTATGTAATTGATTCCATTTAACCAATTCTAGCTCTCATCTCTACCTTTTTCCTTTTATGAATAAACCTTTAGATTTTAGACTCTAAAGGATTGGCAACAGCGTGATTTGTGGGTAAGATCTGATGTGTATATTGACCTGGGTCTGGGGCTTGATTCTTTTTAATCGAAAGAACCTTTTTCTTTTATTGAGATGTTGGTTTTCATAACCATTCCTCCCCGGGACGGGTGGCACTGGTGGTGATACAGGGAGACTGGAATGTCTAAGGAAATTGCTCATGTGACTTGTGGTTAGCCAGTGGGGTGAAACCGAAGTCCTTTTTGTCTGGCTGGTTTGGTTTGCCTTAGAGGTGGAAAAACCCCAGCCTAGGGCTGTGACTGCACTGTCTGAGCAAGTGATCCTGAATTGGCACTCTCAGTTGGGTCCTGCCAGAACCGCCTCGTCACAGGAAGCTATCAGAAATCAATGACCAATCAATGAAAATAAGAAGGAAGTTTTGAAAAGTATATTAATCCTAACAATGGTAGTGATAAATTACTAGACGGAAATGGCAGAATTATCAAAAATCATGCAGAAGAGGTAAAAGTGTTCAATAAGTGTTCTCTCCTGGATTTGGAGAAAAACAGATGCTGTACTCGTATCATAAGATGTTGACGACGACACTCCTTCCATTCCAACAAGAACTCACAAGGCCATTAAACAGCAGCTATTACAGTTAGACATGTTTAAATAAGCAGGTCCAGATAACTTGTATCCAAGAGTTTTTAAAGACCTGGTGGAGGAGCGTGGTGGACTATTAATGTTGATTGTAATTAGGACTTGGAACACTGGGGAAATTCCAGAAGACTGGAATTAAGCTAATGCTGTGCCAATACTAAAAAGTGTAAAAGAGATGACCCAGCTAATTACAAGAGAGTCAGTCTGATATCAATACTGAGCAAAATAATGGAGCAGTCGATACTGGATTTCGTTAATAAAGAATTAAGGAAGGTAATATAATTAGTACCTATTAACAAAGGTTTAGAGAAAATAGATCCTATCAAACTAACTGGATATCCTTATTAGATGAGATCAAAAGTTTGGTTGCAGCTAATATTATTGATGTAATATATCTAGACTTCTGTAAGGCATATGACTTGATTCAGCACAATATTTTGACTAAAAAAACTAGAATGATACAAAATAAACACGGCATACATTAAATAGATTAAAAACTGGGATTGTAAATGGGGAACCATGATCAAGTGGATTTATTTCTAGCGGGTCCCCACAAGGATTGCTTTTTGCCCGTGTGCTATTTAACATTCTTATCAATGACCTAGAACAGAATATAAAATCATCACAGATGAAGTTTGCAGTACCACAAAGATTGCGGGTGGTGGTAACTAATGAAGTGGCAGTAGATTTAGGCTCCAGCACTGGGAGTCTCAGAAGTTTTCCCAGCCCTGGCTGGAGGGTTATTTCCTGTTCCACAAAGAGGAGAAGTTCCATTCCCAAATCCCTTGAAATTAGGCCCTATCTGACACTACATCCCCATATTCATCATAGTGGTATGGTTATAATATGATTAGGACATAATTATGATGCATTTTGTGCAAGATGCGTCATGTGCTGAATATGATTATCCTATTTGTGTGCATGGATCATGTTTGTATTTGAAGTTATGGATATTGACTCTGTATCTGTATTTCAAATGTGCTTACTCTGGGTAACACCCACAACGAGCCTTTCAGGTACAACAATGAAGAAGCCAGACAGAGCTGATGGCTCATCAACAAAGACAATGGACCGTGGAAGAGCTTAGCCTTCCTGTGAATGTTTCAGCCAGCCTATGAGTCATGGCTACTATGACTCAGCAGGACATGCTAGGACATGTGACTAGACCACATGACAACGAACTCCATTTTGGTACCTGTATTCTTCCACAAACTGGACTGGGAACTGAGTTTGGAACAAATGGTTCCTGCCATATGGAAAAGCTACATAAGGTGGGGTATGACATCATCTCTTGGCCTCATTCCCCGCACAAGAGAACTCCTGGAAACACCTGAGGAACAAAGACTGAACTGGGGGAACTGCTGGTCCCAGGGTAAAGGGATTTCTAGCTTGTGTATGGAAACTTGGGGGACTGCTTGTACCATCAGTCAGGGTGAGAAATTGCTAATTCAAATTCTATCCATCTAGTATGTTAGGCTTAGTTTGAGCTTTTGGTTATCTGCTAAGTAATCTGCTTTGATCTGTTTCCTATCACTTAGAATTGTTGGGATACGTTAGGGTTCAGTAAAACAGCTGGGAAGCTGCTAATGTGCTGACATGCATTGGAGACAAAGGCATAAGCAGGCAGTAATTCTTTGCTTAACAAATAAGTTGCCATATTTTTCCTTTCTCTGTTGCTTGTAAGAATTGACATTGATGCAGCTGCATGAGAAATGTAGTTGCTGGAATTAATGTCCTTTATGTGAAAGAAAGTAAAAGAAATGTTACCTCCCCCTCCCTTCCTTTCCCAGCTACATAAACAAGCCCTGGCTTATGGCCCCTTCCTCCCTCCCCGAGAACTGCTCATTGACCCTTCCTCCATACCCTGAGAACTGCTGTTTAGGGAAATTTGTGGCAACACGTTATTGCAAAGAACGGTATTTTCAAGGTAAAAATGCCTCTATGATAGGTGTAATACTGTGACAGTGGATAGGGGTGGGTATACTAATTGTATGAGTGTTTCTACTACTTAATAAGGGGTTTTGGGGTGTTGTAACGGATGTAGGTGTTTACATATAAACTCAGATAAAAGGCATGTGATGTAACTAATCCAGTGCTTACTCGATAGTTGGGTCAAGGGGAACAAGTAACGCAATAAAGAAGCCTGTATTCATATCCGCCTCTGGATCAACCGGCTCCTTTTTTGTTCTAACAATAATTACTTCAAATCTACCTTTCTGCCATTAATAAACTTGTTTTATGCTTTATCTTAATCAGTGCATTTTGAGTGAAGTGTTTGGGGAAAAGCTGAGCTTGGTTAGCACAGGCTTGTTGTGCACATCTTTCCCATATCGAGGGGAAGGGGAACTATATTAATGAGCTGACATTATACAGATCCCTGTGCACTATAAGATGGTATAATTCTGAATTTATACTACAGCAAGAGTGCAAGGTTGGGGAGCTGGGAAATTGGCTGTTGTCTCTATCTGTCCTTGAGCGGCTCAGGTAAAGCACTCAGGTAGCTTAGTTGGATGCATGGCGCCACCTGCTGTCGTGTTGGGTGATGACAGGCCCTGGAGAGGCTGGCTGAATCTCCAGCAAAGCCGTGTGAGAAGGGCCAGCCCAGCTTGAGGGTTAGAGGGCACAGCGGTTCCCAGAAGCTCCCCAGACTGCACCCCGGGGTGACAACCCATCACACCCTAGAGTACACAAATCTCAGCAGGTTTGTCACATCCTGTCCCCTCCCTTTCTCCACCCGAGATATTTCCTTCCTCCCACCACCTCCAGCAGCTCCTACCCTCCTATGCACATACTGCTCCTCTCCCTCCAAGCAGAACCCACCACCAGCTCCCTGAGAATCCCTTACCTGAGCCAGCTCCATTGCAGCCATTTCCTTCCCCCTGGGAGGACGGGATGATCTGGAGCAAAACGTGGACGTTAATCTGTAGCCTGCCAGGACGAGAAGGGCAATGTGAGAGAATGCAGAGGGGGCTTTTGTCCATTCCACATGCTGATTCCCCCCTAATTTTTCCCTGTTAATGGACACTCTAGGTTCTGCCACACTGTGAAGCACAGAGTGACCTTATTCCAGTACAGGCCTAGCCCCCTCCCACCAGAGTGTAACCCTCTGAGACACAGTGAAACCCTCCCAGTAACATCCTCTGTTATACTTACCAAGTTTGCAGACAATACCAAGCTGGGAGGGGTTGCAAGTGCTTTAGAGGATAGGCCAGGGAGGGAGAGCTCAGTGGTTTGAGCATCGGCCTGCTAAACCCAAGGCTGTAAGATCAATCCTTGAGGGGGCCATTGAGGGATTTGGGGCAAAAATCTGTCTGGGGATTTGTCCTGCTTTGAGCAGGGGATTGGACTAGATACCTCCTATGGTCCCTTCCAACCCTGATATTCTATGATTAAAATTGAAAATGATCTGGAGAAAAGGCCTGAAGTAAATAGGATGAAATTCAATTAGGACAAATGCAAAGTGCTTCATTTAGGAAGGAACAATCAGGTGCACACGTACAAAATGGGAAATTCCTGCCCAGGAAGGAGCACTGCGGAAAGGGAGCTGGGGGCCAGAGTGGATCACAAGCTAAGTATAAGTCAAAAGGGCAAACATCATTCTGGGATGTATTTGAGGGAGTACTGTAAGCAAGACACAAGCAGTAATTCTTCCACTCCAATCTGTGCGGATTAGGCCACAACTGGAGTACTGTGTCCATTTGGGGGTGCCACATATGAGGAAAGATGTGGACAAATTGGAGAAAGTCCAGAGAAGAGCAACAAAAATGATTAAAGGTCTAGAAAACATGACCTATGAGGGAAGATTGAAAAAATTGGGTTTGTTTAGTCTGGAGTAGAGGGGACATGATAATAGTTTTCAAGTACATAAAAGGTTGTTACAGGGATGTGGAAGAAAAAATTGTTCTTAACCTCTGAGGATAGGACAAGAAGTAATGGCCTTAAATTGGAGCAAGGGCAATTTAGGATGTAGATTAGGAAAAAACTTCCTAACTGTCAGAGTGGTTAAACTCCAGAACAAATAGCGTAGGGAAGTTGTGGAATCTCCATCATTGGGGATTTTTAAGAGGAGGCTGGACAAACACCTCAGGGATGGTCTAGATAATACTTAGTCCTGCCTTGAGTGCAGGGGACTGGCCTAGATGACCTCCCAAAGTCCCTTCCAGTTCTATGATTCTAAGGGCTTGGCTACACTTACAAATTTGCAGCGCTGCAGCAGGGTGTGAAAACACACCCTCTGCAGCGCTGCAAATTGCGGCGCTACAAAGCGCCAGTGTAGTCAAAGCCCCAGCGCTGTCCGTTATTCCCCACAGGGAGGTGGAGTACGGACAGTGCTGGGAGAGTGCTGGGACAGTGCGGCAGCGCTTTGAAGTTTAAGTGTAGCCATAGCCTATGAAAAAAGGCCAGAGAAGAGCAGAATCAAAGGAGTCACTCTGGGGATTCTCCCTGTCACTGTCCCCAAGGCAGCTCTCTCAAGTTAACTAAGTTGTTTGATACTTTAGCCTTTGTAGAGCCTCTCCTGGCAGTGCCCCCTTCTTGGGCTGGGCCTAGTTTTAGCTTTTGACAAGCGTGACCCCGGGGGTGCTGAGACTGGGCCTTCTTGCCTCAGCACATCTTGTTCCTTTCTGTGGCTCCCCAGTGAGTCCCAATGAGTAGATACTCCTCATACAGACTGTGAACATAAGAGCTGCCCACTGCATCAGAGCAACGGTCCATCTAGCTCAGTGGCCAATGCCAGGTGCTTCAGAGGGAAAGAACAGAACAGGTAACCATCAAATGATCCATCCCCTGTCACCCATTCCCAGCTTCTGGAAACAGAGGCTAGAGACACCATCCTCGCCCAGCCTGCCTGTGACACTGGCAGATGAGGTGTTAGCTCTTACACAAGCTTTTATGTCTTAATTGAACATGGACAAACACACAGTGGAATCCGTCTGACTCACCTGTGTTAGTATTGTCAAAACAGGTATTAGGACTATAAGAACATGTTTAGACTTCATTAAATGCTTGATAGTTTCTGCCTGGGTTAATATCCGACTAGTTGCATTGTGAGCCTCTGTAAATCACCAGACAGGAGAGAGACTTTACCTAGGTGAAGTGCTGATTGACAACCGAATGCATTACACCCTGCCTGGCAGGAAAGGTCCATCCACACCAGAGAGACTATTATGGGACCTTAAAGACGACACAACACTGTTGTTGTGCTCTTGACTTCCCATTAGCTGAGCTGGCATCTCAGAGCACGTGGCAGGAAGGGGATGAAAAACCCCCATACAGAAGGAACTGATCTGTATGCTGCTTGGACTCGGGGCGGGGGGGGGGGGGGAGTTTTTACGCATCAGCAAGAGATCCCCAGCTGCCTAGCCGGGGTTAGTCCTAAAGAAGATATAGAGCTTGCTTATTACAGAAGCTTCTATTACCTTTTGAAATCTAAGACTGCAACTCGTCTGCATCTATAGGATTACCTGCTTTAACTTTGTAAACAACTCTCCTTTCCTTTTAAATAAGTCTTAATACAGGTTATGACAGGACTGGCTACAAGTGTTGTCTTTGTTGGGAGATCTAAGATTCAATTGACCTAAGGAAGTGACTGGTCCTTTGGGACTTGCAGTAACCTGAACATTGCTGTGACTCGTGGGGTAAGGCAGTGGTTCTCAACCACGGGTCTGGGGTTGGGTAACCAGGGCTGGAGTGCAGGAGGGGTGTGGGATGCGGCAGGGGGCTCAGGGCAGGGAGCTGAGGTGCAGGAGGGGTGTGGGATGCGGCAGGGGGCTCAGGGCAGGGAGCTGGGGTGCAGGAGGGGTGTGGGATGTGGCAGGGGGCTCAGGGAAGGGAGCTGGGGTGCAGGAGGGGTGTGGGATGCGGCAGGGGCTCAGGGAAGGGGGTTTGGGGTGCAGGAGGGTGTGGGATGAGGCAGGGGGCTCAGGGCAGGAGGTTGGGGTGCAGGGGTGTGGGATGCGGCAGGGAGCTCAGGCTGCCACCCATCTCCAGCACAGCAGCGCCCGCGCCCCAGGACCCGCCTTGTCTCCTCAGACAGAGGTGAGTGACGGAGGATGCACAAGGGGTCCGGTTCGGGCAGGGAGAGGGATAACAAAACACAGCCTCTGGGAGTCACTCCGCAGGAAGTGACGGTGACAGGCCTTGTGGTGGCAGTAAAGGGGGAGGGGAGGGAGTGGGAGCAGCACCCTCAAAGGCAATGCTGGAGACCCAGTAAACTCTGAAGGGGACTGAGAGTCTCCCAGGGCCCCACAGCCTGATGGGATCTGTCCAAAGTCCCCCCCACTTCTTTTCTTTCATTCCTTTATATCCCCAGCGTGGTGCCTGTGGATGCCACAGCGCCCGCCAGGGCGTCTAAGAGCACCTGCGTACTGGCCGGTGAACAGAAATTCAGCGGCATTTTGCTGGCAACGCCTCTGGGTGTGTCCCCTGGGTCAGGAGAAGTCAGTGTCCAGTCCTGTGGGGCTGTGCTCCTGGCTCATACCTCCAGCACTCACTGCTGCCCCTCCCTTACCAGCTGCACTGTTCAGCCAGCCCCAGGCCTCAGGGAGGTCACTGCCCCCCCTCCCCACCCCAAACCTTCAAACAGGGACATGGTGCACCAGTACCAATCAGAGTGCACTAGTGTAAATTCTGTCTGTACTAAGGGTTTGCACCAGTGCCTAAAACACCAGGGTGGCAGAGACCTTCAGTGCCCAAAACAGCAGTACGGTGGCACTAGAAATGGGATCTATTTCTAGCTCGGTCACAGACAGCCTGGGTGACCTTGGACACGTCAATGTTTCTCCTCCCAACTTTAGTTTCTTTACCCAGCTGCCCACTCACTGGGGTCTCCTCTCTCTCCAGAGCTGCTCACCACTACAGTCTGTGTGGGTGTCCCCAGAGCTAAGGCAGTTCAGCTCGGGAATAGTCTTACAAGGGGGGCTGGGGAGTCTCTTTCCCTGGAAGTTTTTAAGAACGAGTAGGACAAAGCTCTGTCGGAGACAATCTACATATACTTGGTCCTGCCTCGGCAGAGAGAGCTGGACTTGATGACATCTTGAGGTCCTATCTAGCCCTACATGTCTAGGATGTGATGAAATATATATATATATATATATATATATATATATATATATATATATATATATATATAAAAACACAACATACAGAGTAAAACCCACCACAACGTAATGTCAGGTAATTCAGGGGGAAATAAAACACAACCTACACTCCACAGCATAAAATGACAATACAAAGGAAAAGAAAGCAACACGATGCAAACGACGACATCCTAGGACAAAAGCACACAATGGAAAATAGCTCAACTCAATCCAACACAGCACAGGCACCAAACAAGCGGAGGCAAAACAATGAACCATAAAACTGCTACACAACATGGTGCGATCACAGTTCCAAATGGCCCCATGCAAATCAGCTCAGCGTAGAACAGGACACAGCACAAAAGAGAATTATTTCAATGTAGGCCTGGAAGGGATCTTGAGAGGGCGTCTACTCCAGCCCCCTGTTACGAGTCAGGACCAAGTATCCCTAGACATTCCCAGACTGGTGTATCTCTAACCTGGTCTTAAAAACCTCCAATGAAGGAAATTCCACAGCCTCCCTTGGAAGCCAATGCAAGGCAAGCACAGGCCAAAACAACGCTGCACACACACACGCTGGGCCTGGGGTTAAGGGGAGAGCCAAGAATTCAGACAATCTGGGTTCAGTTTCCAGTTTTGCCCCAAATTCTCCATGCAAACTTGTTCTACACCGGCGGCTGGCCCATCCCCGCTGACTTGGGCTCACACGGCTCAGGCTGTGGGGCTGTTTAATTATGGTGTCCATGTTCCGGCTGGGGCTGCAGCCCAAGGTCTGGCACCCTCCCACCTCGCAGGGTCCTACAGCCTGGCCCCAGCACGAGCCCAGACATCTACACTGCAATTAAACAGCTCCTTCGCCTGAGCCCGTGAGCCTGAGTCACCAGGCATGGGCTAGATGGGGGTTTTAATGGCAGGGTAGAGATACCCTTGGTGTCTGTTCAGCACCTGTCACAATGGGGATCCTGATCTTGGTCAGTGTCTGTGCAGAGCCCTGCACAACAGGGGCCTGACCTCAGTCGGTGTCTCTGCAACTCCCAGCATTACAGGATCCCTGATATTGTTTGGGGTCGCTGCAGCAACTGGCAAAATGTGGGAGCAGGATCTGTCAGAGTCAGTGCAGTGTCCAGTACAGTGGTGGGGTGTGATCTTCATTAGGGTCAGTGCAGTGCCAAACCCAACGGGGACACAGATCTCAGTCGAGGTCTCTGAAGTGCCCAGCACAATGGAGGAAGCGGTTTGGGTCGCAGTCGTTCACTGCCTGGCACAAGGGGGGGGGGGGGCGCGGGGCGGTGATCTCGCTCCAGGTCTCAGTTTTGCCTGGCACAATGTGGGGTCTGATCTCAGTTGGGGTCTCTGCAGCACCTGACAGAACAGGGCCACGCTCAGTACGATAAGAGCCCTGATCTCAGTCACACACCTGGGGGGAAAGGGGTGAATCTCCCCGGATTTTATAGCCCGTGTGAGACACTGAGCGAGAAAAGGGGCAGAACTGGAGAGAATTTGTATCGGGGGCGAGAGGCAAGTGGTACCAACAGGGACAGGATCCAATTAACCCCCCTGCCCCCGCCCGCCCCCCCCGCGTCCCACTGACCTTCCCCCCCCGCAACTCCGGCTTCTCCCCCCCCCGCCCGACACCCCCCTCCCCCCAGGGACCCACCCACCGGGCTCCCCCCATCCCAGCGTGGGGGGGGGGCGGATCCTGCTGCGGCTCCGCTGGGGCCGAGGCGGCTCCGAGGCTTCTCCCGGGTTCCCCGGGGCAGAGTCACGTGCCCGCCCCCAGCGCCCCCCCCCCGGGGGCTCTCACTCCCCGGGGGCTCCGGGCGGGGCTGGGGCGGGCAGAGCCCAGGGCTGCCCGGGGGGCGGGGCCCAGCTGGAGAAACCCCCCCCCGGCCGGGCCCCCCCCCACAGACCCCCCCCCCGGGGAGCAGCAGCGGCTCAGCCCGGGCCCGGCTCACGCGGAGGCGGCAGCAGCAGCTTTGTTCTCCCGCCCCCAGCGGGGCTCGCACGGAGCATGCGCAGTAACAGCGGCTGGATCCCTCCCTTCCCCGTTGCAGCGCGGGGGGAGGGGCGGTGTGAGGGCCCCCGGGGGGAGAATTTTACGGTTCCCCCCCTCACACGGTTGAAGGGGCCGGGGGGGGGGAGGGGCAGGTGCTTCCAGCCCGGCCCAGGGCGGGGGGGGTCTCGGGCCCAGGTGTCTGTTCCCCGCCCCCCGCTCGGCTCTTACCGGTTCTGCCGCGCGCCTGGAGCTTCCCCCCACCCGCGGCGGCCGGAAGTGACGTACCAAGCGGGGGAGGGGGGGGATGAGTCACGTGACTGGTCAGGTGTAACGACAGACAGCTCCCGCTCCGGATCCGCTACTTGGGCTGCACTGAGCATGCGCAGCCGCACGGAATGGAGCCTGCGCAGTAACCGCCGCTGTCGCCACTGCCCGCTCTCTGCCCTCACCGCTCCCGGCGCTTCGCTGCCCGCTCCGCGGGGGGGTGAAAAGCCCCGGGGGGCAAATCGCAGCGGGGGGGGAGGGGCTGCCAGGGGCTGAGCGGGGCAGAAACTCACTGGCCGGGGGGGGGGTCGAGCTGCTGCATGGGGCGGCGGGGGAGGGGCTGCCAGGGGCTGAGCGGGGCAGAACTTCACTGGCCGGGGGGGGGGGTCGAGCTGCTGCAGGGGGTGGCGGGGGAGGGGCTGGGGGGGGAAATGGGGGGGGGAGCCGCTGCCAGACCCTGTGCGGGGACAAACCCCCCGTTTGGGGGGAGGGGGGAACAGGGGCCCCTCGGGCCGAGCCCCCCGCTGCGCGCGCAGATCTGGAGGGTCGGGCGGGGGGGGCACCGGCTGTCTCGGTTCTGCCGCGTGTCAGCCCGGGGGGGGGGCGGGTTCCCGGGGCTCCAGGCACCGCCCCCCCCCCGCCTGTCCGAGCCCCGACCCCGCAGCGCCGCTCGGTCTGTGCCAGCGCTGCGGGGCGGCCCCTGCTCCGGCCGGGAGCCCGAGTGCGGGACACACCGGCCAGACCCCCCCGCCCCCCCCGGCTCTGCCTCCCGCCCCGGGACTGTGGGAAAGTGTCTGTGTCCGTGTGACACCCCCGCAGCCCCTTCCCCTGCTACAGCGCCGAGCTGCCAACTCCCCCCCCCAGCCCGCGTGTCCGCACCCCCCGCACCCCCATCCCCTGCCCCAGCTCAGAGCCTGCCCCCCTCACTCACCCTCCCCACAGCCTGCACCCCTCCCGCCCCCCAACTCCATCCCAGAGCCTGCGTGTCCGCACCCCCCCTGCACCCCCATCCCCTGCCCCAGCTCAGAGCCTGCCCCCCTCCCTCAACCTCCCCATAGCCTGCAACCCTCCCGCCCCCCAACTCCCCCCCCGAGCCCATGTGTCTGCACTCCCCCTGCCCCCCATCCCCTACCCCAGCTCAGAGCCTGCACCCCTCACTCAACCTCCCCATAGCCTGCAACTCTCCCGCCCCCCAACTCCCTCCCAGAGCCCGCGTGTCCGCACTGAGCTACTCCCTGTGGATCACCCCACTCAAGGAGCGTTTGTTCTAGGCAGCAAGCCGGCTAGACAGGGAAACATCAGACGCTGCTCCCAATGCTGCACTCAATTTTTCAGAAATTAGTCGACTTCATGGCCAGAAGAGACCATTAGAGCATCTAATCTGACCCCCTGCATATCACAGGCCTCCTGTAGGACACCATAGCTACTTTTGAGGCAAACACATTCCAGAAAGGCATCTAGTCTTCATTAAATGACATCAAGAGATGGAGAATCCACCACTTTCCTTGGTAGCTTGTTCCTGTGGTGAATCATCCTCGCTGTTGAATATTTGTGCCTTTGTTGTAATATGAATTTGTCTCTTTTCATCTTCCAGCCATTGGGTCTTGTTAGGCCTTTCTCTGCTCGATTAAAGACCCCTTTAATACCCAATAATTTCTCTCCATTAAGGCACTTCAACACTTCAATGAAGTCACCTTTCAATCTTCTTTTGATCAGCTAAACAGGTTGAGCTCTTTCCACAGCTCCCTAGAAGGCATTTTTCTCCGGCCCTCAGAACATTTGGTGGCTCTTTGCTGCCCCAGCTCCAATTTCACAACATCTTTTTCACATGAGGACACCAAAACTGGAGGCAGTATTCCAGTATCAGTCTCACTGATGCCGTGTCACCTCTTGTAATGTTATTGACATAATCTGTAACTGTATAGATCACCGTTGCGACCACGGTTCTATATTTGCAGCCAATATTGTAGAAAGGTTGTCGTGTAAGAGGTCTATGGAGTGGTTCTGATTGGCTGATTATAATGATGCTATCTCTAGATGTGTATCATTTTTGTAGTTGACGTTATGAATATTGGCTCTATGCTGCCTGTATTTCAAACTTGTGCTCTGCTTCAGGGAACACCCCAGACAAGTTGGTGTCAGTTCTGCCTAGAACGAACGCTCCGTGAGTGGGGTGATCCACCTGGAGTAGCTCAAACCTCCAAAGTGCCTGGCCAGGGGCAGGACATTAGCCCAGCAAGGGAGGGGTGAGGCAGTGACATCACAAAGGCCTTTTGCAGGACCTCAGCCTATTGGTCCAAGGTGGTGGGGAGGTGGTGACCTCACAGAGAGATGCTGACATCAGCCAGGCAGGAGAGGGGCGAGGGGCCAGGGAAACCTCAGAGACCCCTGTGGCTTTGCTGCAGCAAGTCTCCTTCTCCAGGTCTCTCTTTGAGGACTGAGAGAGTATTCGGGTTCACGGATGTGAGCGCCAGGAGGAACCTTTTTAAGTTTTCTCCTTCCCTTTTAGTGATTTTAATAGAAAACAGACGTCCCTGTTTAGAAGGTAAGAGCCTCCTCGAGGTTTGAAAGCTGTTCAGTCTGATCCATCTGGTGAGAGTTGAATTCTAGGCATGGAAAACACAAGCTTAAGGAGGCCGAATTTTATTCTGAATTTTATTTGATCCCCACCAGCGACCTGGGCCATCCTTTGGGCTCTCTGGTGAGAACCCTCAGCCTCCCGTCCTCAGTCTCTACCCTGATTGGCTGAGCAGGGGGTTATTGACAGGCAGGAGACTCAGGTCCTTGTTGGTCTCTTTTAAGACCAAGGAAATAAGTCAGAACCAGTTCTATGTTTGACGAATTTTGCTGCTTCTCTACATTAATGGTCTCTGAGTTGTTCATGATTCTCTCTAACATTGCAGTTCTCCTCAAATACTTGCTGAATAATTCCTGTGCACTGTTGTTGGTCTGGAGCTCATCAGAGAGCACTTTATTCAGGTCATTCAATGTCTGAAATTCAAGGTTAGTTTGAAAATCAGGGCTCTTGGGTCCTATTCCCAACTCTGCCACTGACTGGCCGTGTGACCTCAGACAAGTCAATTCTCCTTTCTCAGCCTCAGCTTCTCCCTCTTTCAAGTAGGGATAATAATGATCCTCTCCTACCTACCTCATGGTGGGTGAAGGATGGGGATCCATTGGAGAGTGTCACTAGGAGTAGTGCATAATATGAGGTGTCCTATCACGTTTACTCAGAGCAGATTATGACATAATAGAATAGCTGAAAGTCTATTTTATTTGTATTTTTTTATTTTTAAATTGTTAAGAGCAGCAACGACTTAGCTCAGATTGAAGCATCTTATCTAATTTTTGAGATCGAAGTGTCTCCTCTTTGTGTGTGACGAGACAATCTAACACACTGTGACAAACAGGAGATGCTTTTGTTTTGCAACAAAATCTTTTTGCAAAGAATTTTCATCCCACTTGTTATGATTTCGAGAAACAAACTGGTTTAGTCTGAATGGGATTTTCTGACAGAAATGGTTTCAATGAAATTTCCCACCATCTCGATTCCTGGGCTCCATCCCTGCCTCTGGGGGTTTGCTGTTTGTTAGAACAGGAGTCGGAACTGGTGGCTTCTCTTTCTGGCTCTGCCACTGCCTTGCTGTGTAGGCCCTTGGGTAAGTCATTTCCCTTCTCTGGACCTCAGGCTCCTCCCCATCTATCCAATGGGAACAGGGACAATTCTCGAGCTCTGGGCAGTCATGAGCCTGAGTGAGATAAGGGGCAATAAAGCCCTCTGTGAAGGAGAAAGGGGAGTTTCACGGTGTTTAGCACCAAGGAATTCTAAAGTTTGCTAAAATGTCTAGTCTGTGGAAACAAGAAATGGTCGGGCCCAAATTTTTTAACCACTGCCTTTTCTAAAGCCCATTCAGGGATGTGAGTCTCTGTCTTTTCGGTACCTGGGGTTCTTTGCCAGCAGGAGAGAAGAGGTTCCTGCCTCCATTTTTGGGGCCTTAACAAACCAGGTGTTGTGCCCCAGTTCTCGTCTGAGATCCCTGAAAAAGAACATCTTCCCATCCATGAACAAGACAGGACCTATCTTTCAAAGGGGAACAAAGAGACCCCTGGGACTTGCAGACTAGCCAGCCTCACTTCCATAGCTGGAGAGATACTGGAATACATTCGTAAACACTCAGTTTGTCAGCAGCACCTACAGGAGAATTTGATTCTTAGGACGAGTGAGCATGGATTTGTCAAGAACAAATCATCCCAAACCCATTCTCTTTCCTTCTTTGGCAGGGTTCTGGGCCTAGTGGAGGTGGGTAAACAGTAGATGGGATCTATCTCGGGGTTACTAAGACTTTTGACACAGTCCCGCAGGACATTCTCACAAGCAAACCAGGGAAATGCGGTCCAGCTGCAATCAGTGTCATGTGCGTGCAGAGCTGGTTGAAAGCCCAGACTCCAAGGGCCCTTCTCCATGTTTGGCTGCCCAATGGAGAGGGGGCACCTAGTGGGTCTGGCAGGGATCAGTCCGGGGTCCGGTGCTATTCAATAGTTTCATGAATGATTTGGAAAATGGAGTGGAGATCATGCTTCTAAAATGTGCAACTGACACCAAGCACTTTGGAGCTCAGGATTGGAATTCAAAACGCCCTTAACAAATTGGAGACTTGGTCTTCTTGAGCCAAACCCCATGGCTGGGCCCCTCTCTCTAGACTGGGCTGAAGTGAAACCCCAGAGCCGGACACTCCTCCTCCTGGGCAGTGCGCTCCGACCTTGAATGGTCAGATGCTGCTTAGCTCTGTCAGAGCAGCTTTGGCTGGGGGATTCTCCCAGCACTTTCCAATAGCGGGAAGGTACGAAATCCCCATTTGCCTGCTGGGGACGGAGCCCTAGAGCGGGGAGCAACTTGCCCAGAGTCCCCCAGGAAAAGGAAAACAACCAGCAGTGGAACCAATAGGAAACCCAGCAGTGGAACCCAGGAGTCCTGGGGGTGTGCTAGGATGACCAGATGTCCCAATTTTATAGGGACAGTCCCAATTTTGGGGTCTTTTTCTTATCTAGGATCCTATTACCCCCCCACTCCCTGTCCCGATTTTTCACACTTGCTGTCTGGTCACCCTCGGGTGTGCACATGTGTGGGTCCCAGCTGCTCCCTGCCCCCCTCATTGAAGCAGGTGTGCAGGGTTAGTGCCCTGGGAACTGCAGGGCACCAGTGGCCATGGGGCTGGCTGGAGGCAGGGCAGGGGCTGATTGGAGGTAGGGTCTGGCTGCAGGGAGGGCATGGGGTGTGGGGCTGGCTGGAGACAGGGGTGTGTGGGGCAGGCTGGCTGGCTTCAGGCAGGGACGCAGGGGGGTGCATCAGGGGTTGGCAGGGCTGGAGACAGAGGAGTGCGGGACTGGCTGGCTTCAGGCAGGGGGGTGCGGCAGGAGTTGTCTGGAGACAGGGCAGGGTGTGCATGGCTGGGGGTGTGTGGGAGCTGGCTGGCTTTGGGCGGGACCACAGGGGGGTGCGGCAGGAGTTAGCTGGAGACAGGGCAGGGGTGTGGCAGGGGCTGGCTGTGGGCAGGGGGTGTGGGGCTGGCTCCAGGCAGGGCAGGGAGGATGCGACTGGTGCGGGCAGGGCAGAGGGTGCAGGGCTGGCTGCAGACAGGGGCTGGCTGCAGGCAGGGCATGGGGTGCGGGGCTGGCTGCAGACAGTGGCTGGCTGCGGGCAGGGCAGGGGGTGTGGGGCTGGCTGTGGGCAGGGCAGGGGGTGCAGGGCTGGCTGGAGGCAGGGCAGGGGGGTTCAGCAGGGGCTGGCTGGAGCCGGGGCGTGCAGGGCTGGCTGGAGACAGGGGCTGCCTGCAGGGAGGGCTGGGGGTGGAGGGCTCACTGAAAATGTACCGAGAGGTATTTTAAGGTGAAGATAACACCATGGTTACCAGGTGACTGGCACATCCTGGGTTAAAGAAAGGAAGGGACCTGGAGTTAATAGTCTGAAGTATTTGTGTTACCAACCCTGTCGCTGTCTGACCCCCCTTCAGTGCGGAGCAGGTGTGTACGTTGCTGTGTGGAACGCACAGACTCCTGCAGAGCAGGGGCAGCTGTTTCCATGGCAGAGAGCCTGGCACTTAGGAGACTTTCCTGACTTGCTGTTTTGAAGCAATTCAGTAAAATAACGGTGGAGCTACAATGTCCGGTCTAAAATTTCAGCCCCCCTGGTGCAAAAACGCTATTTTAGGATCTAAACAGGAGGCTTCCAGTGCTAGGACACCTGACCAGAGAGCTCAGTGGGGGCATAACAGCTGCTGACTCTGAGGGTCCTGGGCTAAATCCATTTGCAGGTGGAGGCGTTTCAATTTATTTGATCGATAATGAGGAAGGTGAAGATTTAATCGCAGGTATTTTTAGTAAATGTCATGGGCAGATCATGGGCAAAAACCAAAAGCTCATTGCCCATGACCAGGCCATGACTTATACCATAAATATCCCTCACTGAATCTTGGGGAGGGAGGCCCAGGGGGTCCGTGGCACCAGCTGTGGGCGCAGGGAGCCAAGGGGGCATGTGGCACCATGTACTGGGGGAGAAGCCCCGGGGACCCACTGCCACTCCAGATGCTGCCAGGTCAGGGGAGCCCCAGAGACCAGCCCTGCTCCGGCCACCTCTGGACAGGTGCCAGGAGCTACTGAGCTGTGGCTGCGCCTGCCACCCTTGGAACCACTGCTCAAGCTGCCCCCAGGCCAGCTGCTGGGGCAGCCACGGAGTCAGCCGCAGTGGCCACTGCAGAAGCCACAGAATCTATGACATGTGCAGCCTCCGTGACACAGAGGGATCCCTACTAAAGAGACAAACCCCTCCCTGCTGTGACTGCAGTTCCTGGAAGGAAAGAGAAGAACAGAAAGTGAAGAGAGAAGGAAAGAGAGAGACTCCCTGTCACCTCTCTCCCCTGCTCCCGCCCCCTTGTATTCTGTAACCCCATCTCACTGGGTTCCCTGTGCTGGTGCCATGGGGGTGACACTAGAGTTCTGGGGATTTGGGGGGAGGGGAAGGGGGCTCTTCACTTCTCAGCATTTCACACAAATTTGTCTTTGAGCTGACATTTCTCCTGTGAGGCCTCTCAGTCAGAGCTGTACCCCACCCCCTTCAGTGGGGGGGGGGGGTGTAAATTGCCGAGCAGGCAGAGAAGTCGCCCATAAAGGGTCATATTGGTCTGGTGACTGGTTCTGACCTGGGTCACACGTCCTCTGACACAGGATCATGTGCAGAACATGGGAGCTCTGGCTTTTTCTAAATGCTGTAGACTGTGAGTTCCTGGAAAGGGCAGGGGAGAGGGAGCAAGAGGAGAAAGGCAGAGACATTGGAGACGAGGAATTGGGGGGAGAAGAAGGAGAGAACAGAAGGACAATAAATGATTGAAGCGGAACAGGTGTCCCAACTCCATCTTGCTCATCACAGGTGTTCAGAGAGACAGGTAGTTGCAGGTTTTCCAGTGTCAAGTCTGAACTTTGATTCTAACAATGTGCATTGAAATATCAAGGAGATCTCCACATACCTGATCTCTTCCCCCTCCCCTTTTTTAGAATTAATTTTTATTTTGACGTGTTTGGCTTAACCGTGATCGTCTCTTTCCCCACCTGTATTGCAATTTGGGGGTTATTTTTATTTTGCCTCCCTTTTGTTCATGTCATTATAATTGTAACAGCAAAGGAATCTGCAGAAGCAAAAACTGACTCAAAACTTCATTTCCCCATCATGCCGGAACATCCTACAAAGAGCTCACGCAGCTGGAATCATAACACGCAAGGCCAGGGGATGGGAGATGCAGGTTTCCAAGGGTTCTGTCTTTCTCAGATGACACATTCCAGTCCCTTGTGTGCCTCCATCCTGTATGACCTGCTGGACTTCGACACATTTATTATTTCATTCTATAGATAATGTGATTGTTACACAATGTGACTGAAATTAAACCACTTCCAGATGAGGAAACAACAGAAGGGAAAAGCCATTATTGCATTGGCTGGGAATCAAACCGAGATCAACTGTTTGGAAGGCACCTATGCACACCACTATATCACCAATGCGTCTGGCAGGAGTAGCTTTCCTGCAGGCTCTGTGTGCTGGCAAAGGGGGTGACACATGACCATGGACGTAGTGAGCAGGTTGGATGGGCTGGAAGCTGCCTGACAGCTGGGAGCAGAGTTACCATCCCAGAGTGACTGAAACGGGGCAAAGGTAAAAACAGATCTTACTGGGAGCTGGCCCCACACCTGCCCCGCCCCTAGGAGAGGGGAACTGAAGCTCAACTTCAATCACAGAAAAATCTTCCCTGAGAAAGAAGGGAACAGCTTGTTTTAAAGATCAGGTTTGTGTTTGTTCCTGCTACATACGGAGGGGCTGGGTAGTGCTGATTCCAACCCCCAGACTCCGGGAGGATAAGGAACAAATTCAGGCTGCCAGTGACCTGCAGGAGGGAGATGATCTTTTGACAGTGACGGATGCCTCATCCTAAAGGCCTTTGTCTGCCCCCTTCCAGTGACTGTTTGGTACAGGAATGCAGCCCCCCCTCCTGGGTCTCTCCTGGGGAAATAATGTTTCTGTGCAAAACACCAAAGCTTTTAACAGAAAGGAAGAAAAGGAAATGGCCACATGATGGGACTAGGACATAAGGAATGAAACACAAGATGCTTCTCTCACGTGCATTGACTTTTAACCTTGTTTGTGGTGGTGTTGTATCCATGTTGGTCCCAGGGGTCCTCTGGGGCGCCGGGCATTGGCCACTTTCGGGAGAGTGGGCTAGATGAACTGGTCTGACTCAGTGTGGCTGTTCTTATGTTCTAACTGCTGGTTATGGAAGAGACGACCTTCCAGGCTACACAGAACTGAAGAAGTGTGTGGGGTTAGCTCCACAGCTTGTCTCTTTCACCAACAGAGGTTGGTCCTCTGCAAGCTCTTACCCTCACCCGCCTTGTCTCTCTTGGACTCTGAAAAGTGTTTTCTCTCCACTCCCCTTGGAAAGACGTTAAGTTTTCCCTTTGGGCAACTATCAGGCTGAAGCAATTGTATTGATTGTGACACTAGAATTGAAGATTTTATATTATAAATGAATGAGTCTAAACCTGAGGTTCTGGTTTTCACATTGGTTTTTCTAACTCAGTTCCCAATTCTCTTCTAGAAAGGCCTCCAGGCTGCCTGCCCAGCCCAGCAAAAGTGGCCAGGAGAAAGCCCACACTGCTGCTCTTTCAGGTAGTTGAAGGCTGCTATCAAACCCCACTCACTCCGTCAGTCCCCAGTCTGTGGCAGTGCCTGGGATTCTTGGGTCCTAAGTGCAGGACTCTGCACTTCTCCTTGTTGAACCGCCTCAGATTTCTTTTGGCCCAATCCTCCAATTTGTCTAGGTCACTCTGGACCCAAACCCTGTCCTCCAGCGCTTGGATTCTTTACATGCTTTCACAGGGCTGGTCTACACTGGGGAGTGGGATCGATCTAAGATCACGTAGCTGAAGTTGTGTATCTTAGATCGATTTACCTCGCATCCTCACGGCGCGGGATCGACGTCTGTGGCTACCCCTGTCGACTCCGCTACCGCCGTTCGCGCTGGTGGAGTTCCGGAGTCGACGGAAGCACTTTCAGGGATTGATATATCACGTCTAGATGAGACACAATATATCAATCCCCGAGAAATCGATCGCTACCCGCCGATACGGCGGGTAGTCTAGATGTACCCACAGAGTGAAGAGCATATTTTCCATGATTTCATAGGGCAGATCCTAAAATTTGTGAACTGTTCTGATACTTTACATAGACAAATAGTTATGAGATACTCTTTTAAATACTCAAGAGGTGTGATGCAGAGTTTGATGGAATATCGGGAGCTTTCCCTGTGTGAATTTGACAGGTGGATCAACACAGAGACACATTGTGACCCTTCTCAGGGTGCTGAGGGCTGTGAGTCTCTTGTTGCCACCTGCCACTAGGAAGAGGGAGTTTTCCATTTGGATGTTAGTGACCAAACTCACCATCCTGCTGGAACTCAAGCACCCTCCTCTGAGCTACAGCAGCCACCCTCACCCCTGAGTTCCTTCAATGTGTCCCCCTCTGGGGTCCAGCCCGGATCACCAGATACTCAGTGAAATCCCAGATCCTATCTGCCCAAGTATCCCAGGTTACTAGTTTTACTGTGGACCATTTCTACTGTATCTCACACAGCACCTGAGTACAGTTATCAAACAAGCAAAAAATGTATTTAACAATGGATAGAGATTTAAACAAACAAACGTGAGTGATGGAAACCAACTGTTACCAACTAAACAAAGGCAGAAAGTGATAGACTAGAAAGGCCAGCACAAAAAACAGAGAGAGGAACAATAAGATACTAAAAGGACAATGATTGGAACTCTCCATTTCTCTCAGTCTTTGGACTGATGGGTAGTAGTGCTGTAGCAACAGTTGAGGAACCAGGGTAAATTAAATCTAATTAACTTTTCAAGATTAGCCATCATTTCCTGTATGACTAACAAAACACAAAATCAAGACAACTTTCAGTTTTCCAGAATAATTCAGATTATCACACAGTCTCTTACTCTTTAACCAATAACTTCACCTATCATTTTAATTGGTAACAATAACATATTCAAAGATCACAAATTCTTGTCATATATGTTAGTTTTCTTTTAATCCCCATTGCCAACTGAACCCTGGTTCTTATTGTAGTTTGTCCCAACGTAGGTCCCAACCACTTCTGTGAGTTCATATATCTCAGGATCTTCTGCCATATGTGTTGGTAGAAGGGGTCTTCTATGTCGGAATGTTTGCATCATGGAGAAAAATACCTCTCTTTTCACACTTTTTAATCTTTCAAAGTAGGAGGAGGTAGAGAAGTAAGGTAAATGCATAAAACACAAGAGAAACCTCTCTGGTCTACACTAAAGACATTTATTGGGATAACTATATTATTTAGGGGAGTGAAAAATCCACACAGCTGAACAATGTAGTTACACAGCCCTAACCCCCTGTGTAGATAGTGCTACATGAGCAGGAGAGCTTCTCCTCTCAACATAGCCACCACCACTTGCAGGGGCTGGACTAATCAAGTCTGATGGGAGAAATCTCTCCCATTGGCTTACAGCATCTGTTATTGCAGTGCTACAGCAGCACAGCTACATTGGTGGAGCTGTGCCAACATCAGCTTAATTGTGTAGCCACAGCGTCAGACACAAAACCATAGATCTCAGGACTCAACATGCGTGTATCTGAAAATCTGAAATTGTAGGCTGACACATTCTTTGCCTTATTGGTTACCATAATTTCTACAGCCTGAAAGTCCTTGTTACCCAACCAGGCAGCCAGTTTGGGATCCACAGGGAAGGACTGTCCTATGAAGCACTCTCTCTTTGCATCCAAACAGTGAAGGATGACTGTTCTCAATCTAACCCTGGCATACTTTGGAAGTGTAATCAGTGACACTGAACTTGGAAGTGGAGCTGTACAAACGATTTTCCTTGGGTCACCATAGCTTCCTTTACTGGGGTAGAAACCAAGAACTGGGTGTGGACTCTTTCAACCTCAGCTCTTTCCAAATCCTTGGTCTTGGATAGGGTAAAGTTACAGTTCTCTGAAGTAGAATACTTTACAAAACCACTTAAAATCTCAGCAGTGTTAATGAGGAATGGCTTCCTGAAACATGCCCAGCTCTTCTTTAATTCGGTGGCACAGGTCCAGGGAAGGGACTGGATACAGGCCTGGATCAGAATCTTCGTTAGTTACCAGAGCTGGAGATTCTATTTAAAAATGGCTATTTTTCAGAAGCTATTACATTTTCAACACTGGTTTCATTTTATACACATCTTTAGCACCTACAAAGGATAAATTTGACAAAAACTCCACTTCTATTTCCTCAACATCTGTGTCATGAAGGGCTGCATTTCCCATACCATAGGATTAGCTAGGAGAGATCTTCTGTAGGGCCTGGGTTACAAATGCTTTGGGAACCAAACACACGGGCATTTTGCCTAGTTCAAAATCACTTACCATGGAATTCTCTTCCCAGATCATCGAAGACAATATTGCCTTAAACAACTGAAATACACTGTGATCAGATGCACTTCCTTCAGTTAGTTGGGGTTCTGCTGTTGTTCACCATTTCTGAGTGGAGATTTTAAATCACTGCTGTTTCTTTGTTAGCTTGTCCAGTAAATTAGAGAGTTCTCTCCTGTTTATAGAACTGCACTTCAACTTTCTCCATGTCATCATGGAGGGATGGGGAAAAAGCAAAGCTGAAATCATAAATGAGGACTTTAGCAAAGGGTCATTGTCTTAAATTCTTCAATAAATCTGAGCTACATCCTACCAAATGAACTAATATCCAATTGGGTGACCAAACAGCCTTCAGGAAAGATAGAAACCCGCATCACAGAGAGAGAATACATGACAAAGAAAGTGTCAAGTGAAATTCCAGAGCAGGTTACATCTGATTATTCAGAATCGGGACAAGAGAGTCTCCCATCACATTCTCCTCTGATCCATTCAAACCTGCTTCCCTCATCCCTGTCTCAATAGTCAGTTATGTTATTTACAAATTTTTTAGTATCGTAGCATCCCCATAATAAGGGAAAAACAGCCCTCTTGCCAGAAGTGGCTTTACAATAGATGGAACCTGGAATTTAAACTCTAAATGATCACACTGTATTTGGGATCCATTTGAATTCCCCTCCCAGGTCTTTGACACTTTCATCTCCAGTCATAGCGACTCTGATATAGGATTAAAGAAGTCAAAACATCATCTGCAAGCACAGACAACGGAGAATGCTTCATCACATGACACTTTGAGAAGTGGATGGATAGAATGTGATGAAGATAAACTCTGCCTGGCTCAGGCAAAAGGTAACAGTTCTGCAGTGATGGGGAAGGAGGGAATCTCTGAGCCCTGGTCCACACACAGCCCCTAATTCGAACTAGGGTACGCGAATTCAGCTACGTGAATAACGTAGCTGAATTCGAACTACCCTAGTTCGAAAACTTACCCGTCCAGACGGCGGGGAAGCGAACTCCGCGGCTCCAGGGTCGACTCCGGCAACTCCGCCTGCCGCGGTGGAGTACCGGAGTTCGAACTAGCGCTTCCGGAGTTCGAACTATCGCGTCTAGATCAGACGCGATAGTTCGAACTCCGAGAAGTCGAACTCACCGCGTCGACCGGGAAGGTAAGTATAGACGTGGCCTGAGTCACCCCATCTCCTTCCAGTGTCACAGAAGCTGTAATTATACTTTTTTCCTGCCCCTGCTCCTCTTCATTTACATATAATTTGAAAAATTCCCAATATAACTGCTCTTCAGCACAACCCAGAGCAATGTGAGAACAACTGGCAAGGATACAATCTGGATCGTTGGTGACTAACAATAACTTTGCAATAGGAGGAATGGTATAAACGTGACGCTCCCTGGTTCCTCATAGGAAGGGCACACTCCAATTACTTGTGGGACAATAGAAAGGACAAATAGGTCCATCTCAAAAGAGGGCGAACTGCAAAAGGCAAAAATGGGCCACTCATCTGGACAAGCTGAGGGATAATGGTGCTGCAAACAGTTCAAAGAGCTTTAAAAGTTACTATGTGGGAATCAGGAAAAGTATTACAAAAACAAAGTATTGATAGCCCTAGAGATTTTTACAATGTTGATCTCTCTTGCAGATTCTCTGATGGCTAACATGGGATGAGTGCCAAGAGAAGGTTTTCCCACACTCATGGCATTCATAGGGCCTCTCCCCTGTGTGGATTCTCTGATGCTGAGAAAGGGCTGAACTCTTCGTGAAGCATTTTCCACACACACAGCATTTATAGGGCCTCTCCCCTGTGTGGAGTCTCTGATGGGTAATAAGGTGTGAGCGGTGATTGAAGGTTTTCCCGCACTCTCTGCATTCATAGGGCCTCTCCCCTGTGTGGATTCTCTGATGAAGAGAAAGGGCTGAACTTTGAGTGAACGTTTTCCCACACTCACTGCATACATAGGGCCTTTCCCCTCTGTGGATCCTCTGATGAACAGAAAGGGTTGATCTGTGAGTGAAGGTTTTCCTACACTCTCTGCATTCATAGGGCCTCTCATCTGTGTGGCTTCTCTGATGAACAGAAAGGGCTGAACTTTGAGTGAACGTTTTCCCACACTCTCTGCATACATAGGGCCTGTCCCCTGTGTGGATTGTTTGATGACTAATAAGGTGCGAGCTGCGACTGAAGGTTTTACAACACTCACGGCATTCGTAGGGTCTTTCCCCTGTGTGGATTCTCCGATGTCTAGAAAGGCCTGATTTGTAAGTGAAGGTTTTCCCACACTCACGGCATTCAAAGGGCCTCTCCCCTGTGTGGATTCTCTGATGTTGAGAAAAGGCTGATATTTGAGTGAAGGTTTTCCCACACTCTCTGCATTCATAGGGCCTGTCCCCTGTGTGGATTCTCTGATGTTGAGAAAGGGCTGATATTTGAGTGAAGGTTTTCCCACACTCTCTGCATTCGTAGGGCCTGTCCCCTGTGTGGATTCTCTGATGTCTAGAAAGGCCTGATCTGCGATTGAAGGTTTTCCCACACTCACTGCATTCATAGGGCCTGTCCCCTGTGTGGATTCTCTGATGTCTAGAAAGGCCTGATTTGTAAGTGAAGGTTTTCCCACACTCACGGCATTCGTAGGGCCTCTCCCCTGTGTGGATTCTCTGATGTTGAGAAAGGTTTGAGCTGCTAGTGAAGCATTTTCCACATTCACTGCATTCGTAGGGCCTGTCCCCTGTGTGGATTGTTTGATGCCTAATAAGGTCCGAACTGCGATTGAAGGTTTTCTCACACTCACTGCATTTGTAGGGCCTCTCCCCTGTGTGGATTCTCTGATGTACAGAAAGGTCTGAACTCTCAGTGAAGCATTTTCCACACTCACAGCATTTATAGGGCCTGTCCCCTGTGTGGATTTTCTGATGGGCAATAAGGTGTGAGCTGCGATTGAAGGTTTTCCCACACTCACGGCATTTGTAGGGTCTCTCCCCTGTGTGGATTCTCAGATGAACAGAAAGGTTTGATCCGTGAATGAAGTTTTTCCCACACTCAGGGCATGTATTTTTTCTCTTTCGCCTAAGGATTTCCTGTTGTGTTGTGGTTTCCATGAGGACCTTCTGAGTTCCCCAAGAGAAAATAAATTTATCCACTTTCTCCCCTGGCTGGTTTCCTTGCTCTGTTTCTGGTCTGTGCTGAATCTCCCAGGAGTTTCCCTGCTCATGACTCCTGGACACATTCCTTTTCAATCTTTGCGATAATGCTCTGTTTTTACCCACTGGCTCGACATTTTCAGGCTGAAAATTCTGCTCCTCTTTCTCACATGCCATTGCATCACCTGCTGTGACAAAGACAGAAACCTCAAACAGGGATGGAAAGGGGAAGACCAAACCAAAACAAGTGCTGAAAACAGGTCAAATAAAAATCAGGAGCTGAACTCCCCCAAACTCTTCCCCCAAATAGGAGAGAGGAGGGGGATGAATTCAGCCTTCACATCCCATCCAAATACGCAGGGGGAAGGGAGGAAGCTACTGCCTGGTGTCTGCTAGGATCTATAGGAAGCCATGAGCTATAGTTACCCTGAGGATACGACTCCTGCTAGGGATAATAATGAACTGAGAGATCTCCCCAAGGGCTTTGTTGGGCATCCCAGATGTTTCCTTCAGGCACTTACAGATTCTGGGTGGTTTAATGTTTCCTCACCTGTGCAGGGAGCTCTCAGGATCTCTCTTTCCTCTGAACCCTGGAGGTCTGGGACCCATGGCTCTTCCCCTTGTTCCAGCTGGGAGATCACATCAGGCTGGGTAACAGGAAACCCTGCTCAGATGAAAGAAAACAAAGGAGTTCACTTGATTTCATAAGACTTTGTCATAAAAAACATTCTATTAATTTAACTTCAGTGCTTAGTATGACCTGGTGGGCCAGAGGCAGGTCTCACTGAAAATGCCAAGATCAGGGCAGGCTGAAAAAGGGATCACCCACTCGGGTTATCGAGAAGCTGAAAAAAGAAATCACACGGCCCCCTTTATTGCATCCCAGTTCTCTGACTCCTAATCAGCACTTAGGCCCAGTACAGTGAGAGGTTATTTCAAAACTCTGCTCACATAAACAAAATGATCTTCTGACCCCAAAGGTCAGCCACATCACCAGGCCAGTATAGGTTTGGATCTTACCCAAAATACCACACTGCCAGCCAATCCTTAGCATCTAAACTAAAGGTTTAAACGAAAGAAAAGCAGAAAGAAGTTAAATGGGAAAGCAGTCAGATACATTCCAAAATGGATATATTAGGTTCTTAGCAGTATTGGTGAGTTGCTGGCTTGGAAGTCCGTCTGGAACACATCCACAGATTGGATGGGTCATTCAGTCCTTTGTTCCAGGGTTCAGTTTGTAGAGAAGTTGCTCCAGAGGCACGCAAGGGGATTGAAGACAAAATGGAGATGATGCAGCTGCCCTTTATATTCCTTTTGCTATGTGGCTTGTACTTCCTGTGTCCCAAACACAAGCTTCACAGCATGTGGCATGGAAAAGCCTTGGAGTTCTCATTACACAGGCATACCCCGGCATGTCTTGCTGACACAATAGGTGTATCCCCTTGGTCCTTTCCATGGGCTCATTGTACAGCTGATGACCCTCAATGGGCCATCAAACAGGCTAGGCAGTGTTGATGCCAATATGTCTAGGGGTGTCACCCAGAAACACTGCACAAGTCTGGAAATACAGATATACCCTACATATCTATAACTCACAATACAAAGGTGATACAGACATAGAAACAAAATGATCATACTTGGAAAATCATAACATTTCCCCTGACACCTTAAATGGCATATCTAGCATGATTCATTGCAATTTGATAAGATTATATTATTTTATTATTAATACCAAAGTGTCTCACAATTCCATACAGTGTCACACTTGGTAAACCAGTGAATTCGCAGGACCAGTTCCCCAGGTCCATGAAGATGCCAAACACTGTGCTTATGAGGGATTGAAATACCCACATATCTGCTGGGAACACACACACAGACACTGTGTCAGTCTACACCCTGTGATGGAGCAAGGCCGGATGGCTACAGGAAAGTATTGAGGAGCAGGTATGTTAGCTCCAGGCTAAGCAAATCCCTAGTACCATAGGAACCAAAATGGCAGTTGCTCCAGGCTAATCAAGGCACCTGGGGCCAATTAAGAACTTTCTAGAAGGCACCGAAGAGAGCTACATTGATTGGAGCACCTGCAGCCAATCAGGACAGGCTAATCAAGGCACCTGGTATAAAAAGGGGAGCTCACGCCAGTCTGGGGAGGAGGAGCCAGAGGAAAGAAGTGTGCATGAGGAGCTGGGAGCAAGAGACACAAGGAACTAAGAACTGAGAGGGGGTACTACTGGAGGATTGAGGAAAACACCGTACAATCAAGCAGCATCAGACACCAAGAGGATCCTGTGGTGAGGATAAAGAAGGTGTTTGAAGGAGGCTATGGGGAAGTAGCCCAGGGAGCTGTAGTGGTCAAGCAGCGGTTACAAATAGCACTATAGAGACTGCTGCAATTCACAGGGCCCTGGGCTGGAACCCGGAGTAGAGGGCGGGCCTGGGTTCCCCCCTAGCCCCGCTACTTCTAATCAGACATAGGAGTAGTTGATCCAGACTATGGGTTTCACCCAAGGGGAAAACCACTGAGGGGAAGAAATCCGCCAATAAGCGCAGGACCTACTAGAGGAGAGGAGGAACTTTGCCACAACCCCTATGTTCACTCTTCTAGAAAATTATCAATTTTGTACACAGTATGGCTTGTGAGATATCATTTGAAAATGCATAATCTACTGAATATTATCCTCCTGTTAAAATGTGTAGTAACACTATCTGTAAAGTTATGAGATTTTACAGTATGAGATTATGGAAAAAGTTACAATTCTGGGGAACACCCACAGAGCAGTTCCTCAGAGACAGCAAGGCAAACAGCTGGTCAAACAGCCATTCTCCTGCAGGGGGAAGGTGTGAAGAAGACATTTACATTCCATCATAGGGACCACTTGAAGTTGTTGCGGAAAACAACCACACGATTGATTTTGAATCAGCTCAGCCTGAGGCTCTTTTCTTGGTTAAAAGTGCGTAGGGGGCGACAGCTATTGGAATACTGTCCCCCTGAGCTAAAAATCACACAAGCCTTTTAAAGCTTAAAACCACAATCAATGGCACATACGTTGCATGTTAATTTCCTTATTTGGAATATATTGCCAAATATGATGCAGGTCAAAAGCAAACTGAACAATCAGTTTTCCATATTCGGCCTTTCCTGTTATTGTTATTCCTAGTCTAGTTTGTGGTTTGACTTTTCTAACACTTCCATTGTGGTTATGTTTCAAAAGTTCGGTTACTGCAAATCAGTGTGTTTGGGGACTTTCCACTTCACCTACTAGGGCCCTTATGCACACAAAGCCATTGTTCCCCAATTTGGGGGATTTAAATTAAAATAAATAATTGGAGATATACCAATCTCCTAGAACTGGAAGGGACCTTGAAAGATCATCGAGTCCAGCCCCCTGGCTTCACTTGTTCCCCAATCTGGGGGATTTTCCATTCCACTCTGCCTTTCTATGCCCTTTACACAGAGAAGCAAGATCAGCTAATACTTCAGGCCTACTAGCTTGACCAAAGCTCCAAAGCTCTTTCTGTAGACTTTCCCTCACAATTCTCATATCTCCGACAGACAGCCTGGCACCATGACTCAGCTGAGAACTGAAGTTGTTTCTAGTACAAAGGACAGAATTATAAAAAGAGGTGAGGAAAATGCTTCAGACTCTCTCTCTCTCTCTCTCCCCTTTCCCTCTGCTCATGACAACTCCTGAAGAGCTGAACGTGGGAGGAAGGGGTGGGTTAGGCCGAGTCCTGGCTGAAAGGAAAACCAGCATGTCTCAGCACATGGAGAGAGAAACATTTGCTTTGAATCCATTTTAGCTTGTTAACTTAGACGTTAATTTGTGTTTTATCTTTGCATTTCTTTTGTAAACAATTCTGAGCTTTATGCCTCATTATCTGTATCTTAAAATATTTTTTTTGATTGTTAACTATCTTGTTTTATTCTTTATCTAACCAGTGTGTTTGTAATAAAGTGTGTTGGAAACTCCATCTGGGATAACAAGGCTGGCGCATGTCATTTTCCACTGATGAAATGACAGACTTCATATGAGCTTGCGTTGTTCAGGAGTGTGCTGGACAGGGAAAGATGCACATTTCTGGGAGAAGTCTGGGAGCAGAGAATTTTCTGGGGTTCTCCTGTGCTGCACTGTAACTTGTGAGTCACTGACTAGCAGCACTCAATACTGTGTAGCTGGGAGTGAGTTACATGCTGGAGACTGTGCGTTACCTGCCCAGGAGTGGCTGTTCTCACAGTAGAGCAGTGTAAAAGGCACCCCAGCTTGGGAACTGAGGGGACACAGCTGTTCAACAGTCCAGGTTGCACTGTGGTTAATATCACAGACACTCAATTTCAAAGAGTCCCTAAAACACAGAGAAACTAAATCCATGTCCCAGAAATCAAAGACTCCAGAGAGAGGGCAAGTCTCCCTGGCACTGCTTCTTGCTGACAGAGAGGTTCAGAGACAATAAGAGAGTCCTGGGGAAGCTGGGAACAGGAAGCATGGGCTGGTGGGGTTCAGTGGAGAAAGGGAACAGGAAGGGCAGGGATATCACTGAATGCAGGATCTCAGCAGTACTAGATGTCAGGATAGCACATAGTGCAGCCCATTGGAAAACATAATCCCAGCTATACATACAAAATGATCGGATCTAAATTAGCTGTTTCCACTCAAGAGAGAGATCTTGGAGTCACTGTGGATAGTTCTCTGAAAACATCCACTCAGTGTGCAGCAGCAGTGAAAAAAGCGAACAGAATGTTAGGAATCATTAAGAAATAGATAATAAGACATAAAATATCATATTGCCTCTACACAAATCCATGGTACGCCCACATCTCAAATACTCCGTGCAGATGTGGTTGCCCCATCTCAAAGAAGTTTACTTGAGCAAACAGGAGCTATTTGACACTGCAATACGGCTCCTGTGCGCTGTTCCCAAAGTGTTCTGCAGCAGGGGAGGGTCTCTGGTAGTGTGTGTGTGTCACTGGCATATTGGGGTGATGCTGAAACAGGACAGAGTAGAGGTGGCATTGTGGGGCTGGCATGAACCTTATCTCTTCATTTCCTATTCCAAGAGGACGGGAATCCTTACCCAGTGAGGTCATATTCTCATAGTTCTCCTGCATGACATCCCTGTAGAGGGCTCTCTGAGTGGGGTCCAGCAGAGCCCACTCTTCCCTGGTGAAATACACAGCCACCTCCTCGAAGGTCACCGGCCCCTGAAAGAGCAAGAATTCAACACTCAGTACCTGCTGCCCCACTATTCACGGAACAGCAGCACCAGGTAAATGGAAGCACCGGGAGGCACATGTTAACAGAGTCCCACCCCACCTTGCCTAGAACAGCCAGGCGGCATCAGAGGGTAGAAAGAGAGAATCTTTGTGTCTCCCACCTGACAGACGGAGGCAGGGTCGTCACATTTATCACATACCCACTAGCCAGAGCTTGATATAGGAGATGGGGCTGTCTCTGGACCCTGCTGGTGGCTCCCTGGTAGGAATCCCAACACTCTCCAAATAAAATATATGGAAGAAAGGGGAAGTCAATAGTAAAGACTATAAGTTAGGAGGTCAGATTTGTAGAAAATTGGTAAGGGAAGCTATCAGAAATCAATGATCAATCAATGAAAAATAAGAAGGAAGTTTTAAAAAGTATATTAAGTACAAAATTAATCCTAACAACGGTAGTGGTCAATTACTAGATAGAAATGGCAGAATTATCAAAAATAATGCAGAAGAGGTAAAAGTGTTCAATAAATATTTCTCTCCTGGATTTGGAGAAAAACAAATGATGTAACTCATATCATAAGATGTTGACGACGACACTTTCCATTCCAACAACAACTCATGAGTATGTTAAACAGCAGGTATTACAGTTAGATGTGTTTAAATCAGCAGGTCCAGATAACAAGAGTTTTGAGAGACCCGGTGGAGAAGCGTGGAGGACTGTTAGTGTTGATTTTCATTAGGACTTGGAACACTGAGGAAATTCCATAAGACTGGAATAAAGCTAATGCTGTGCCAATATTTAAAGAGTGTAGAAGAGATGACCCAGCTAATTACAAGAGTGTTAGTCTAAAATCGATACTGGGCAAGAGAATGGAGCAGCCGATACTGGAGTTAATTAATAACGAATTAAAGGAGGGTAATATAATTAGTACCCATTAACAAAGGTTTCGACACAATAGATTGTCAAACTAACTGGATATCCTTACTGGATGAGATCAAAAGTTTGGTTGCAACTAATAGTATTGATGTAATATACCTAGACTTCTGTAAGGCATATGACTTCGTCCAGCACAATATTTTGACTAGAAAACTAGAAAGATACAAAATACACAGGGCATATATTAAATAGATTAAAAACTGGGATTGTAAATGGGGAACTATGGTCGAGTGGATTTCTTTCTAGGGGCTTCCCACAAGGACTGGTTTTTGGCTCTGTGCTATTTAACGTACTTATTAATGACCTGGAAGAGAACATAAAATCATCAGTGATAAGTTTGCAGTTGCCACAAAGATTGGGGGTGGTGGTAACTAATGAAGTGTCAGTAGATTCCGGCTCCAGCACTGGGAGTCTGGGAAGTTTTCCCAGCCCTGGCTGGGGGGTTATTTCCTGTTCCACAAAGAGGGGAAGTTCCATTCCCAACTCCTGTGCCTTGAAATTAGGCCCTATCTGACACTACACCCCACATTCAGCATAGTGGTAGGAGTATAAAATGATTAGGCCATAATTATTAGGCATTTTGTGCAAGATGCATCATGTGCGGTGTCATTGGAAAAGTTGTGATTGGCCGAATATGATTATCCTATTTGTGTGCATGGATCATGTTTGTTATCTGAAGTTATGGATATGGACTCTGTATCTGAAGAACAAAACATGTCAAACCAATCTGAGAGCTTTCTTTGATAGGATAACAAGCCTTGTGGATAAGGGAGAAGAGGTGGATGTGGTATACCTAGACTTTAGTAAAGCATTTGATACGGTCTCGCATGATATTCTTATCAATAAACTAGGCAAATACAACTTAGATGGGGCTACTATAAGGTGGGTGCAGAACTGGCTGGATAACCGTACTCAGAGAGTAGTTATTAACGGTTCCCAGTCCTGCTGGAAAGGTAGACCAAGTGGGGTTCCGCAGGGGTCTGTTTTGGGACCGGCTCTGTTCAATATCTTCATCAACCATTGAGATATTGGCATAGAAAGTACACTTATTAAGTCTGAAGATGATACCAAACTGGGAGGGATTGCAACTGGTTTGGAGGACAGGGTCATAATTCAAAATGATCTGGACAAATTGGAGAAATGGTCTGAGATAAACAGGATGAAGTTTAATAAAGACAAATCCAAAGTGCTCCACTTAGGAAGGAACAATCAGTTTCACACATGCAGAATGGGAAGAGACTGTCTAGGAAGGAGTACGGCAGAAAGGGATCTAGGGGTTATAGTGGACCACAAGCTAAGAATGAGTCAACAGTGTGATGCTGTTGCAAAAAAAGCAAACATGATTCTGGGATGCATTAACAGGTATGTTGTGAGCAAGACACGAGAAGTCATTCTTCCGCTCTACTCTGCGCTGGTTAGGCCTCAACTGGAGTATTGTGTCCAGTTCTGGGCACCGCATTTCAAGAAAGATGTGGAGAAACTGGAGAGGGTCCAGAGAAGAGCAACAAGAATGATTAAAGGTCTAGAGAACATGACCTATGAAAGAAGGCTGAAAGAATTGGGTTTGTTTAGTTTGGAAAGAGAAGACTGAGAGGGGACATGATAGAATTTTTCAGGTAGGTAAAAGGGTGTCATGAGGAGGAGGGAGAAAACATGTTCATCTTAGCCTCTAAGGATAGAACAAGAAGCAATGGGCTTAAACTGCAGCAAAGGGAGGTTTAGGTTGGGCATTAGGAAAAAGTTCCTAACTGTCAGGGTGGTTAAGCACTGGAATAAATTGCCTAGGGAGGTTGTGGAATCTCCATCTCTAGAGATATTTAAGAGTAGGTTACATAAATGTCTATCAGGGATGGTCTAGACAGTATTTGGTCCTGCCACGAGGGCAGGGGACTGGACTTGATGACCTCTCGAGGTCCTTGCCAGTTCTAGAATCTATGGATCTATGAATAAGAATGGCCATACTGGGTCAGACCAAAGGTCCATCCAACCCAGTATTCTGTCTACTGACAGTGACCAATGCCAGGTGCCCCAGAGAGAGTGAACCTAACAGGCAATGATCAAGTGATCTCTCTTCTGCCATCTATCGCCACCCTCTAACAAACAGAGGCTAGGGACACCATTCCTTACCCATCCTGGCTAATAGCCATTTATGGACTTAACCTCCATGAATTTATCCAGTTCTCTTTTAAACGCTGTTATAGTCCTAGCCTTCAGAATCTCCTCAGGCAAGGAGTTCCACAGGTTGACTGTGCGCTGTGTGAAGAAATTCCTTTTATTTGTTTTAAACCTGCCGCCCATTAATTTCATTTGGTGGCCCCTAGTTCTTATTTTACGTGAACAAGTAAATAACTTTTCCTTATTCACTTTCTCCATCTGAGGAAGCACCTGAGGAACAAAGACTGAACTGGGGGAAGTGTTGGTCTCAGGGTAAAGGGATTTCAAGCTTGTATATGGAAACTTGGTGGACTGCTTCTATCATCAGTCAGGGTGAGAAATTGCTAGTTCAAATTCTATCCATCTAGTATGTTAGCAAATAACCAAAAACTCAGACTAAGCCTAAGTAATCTGCTTTGATCGCTTTGCTATCACTTACCTCTGGGAAATTGGCTGTTGTCTTCCCTGTCCTTGAGTGGCTTAGGTAAAGCACTCCGGTAGCTTAGCTGGGTGCATGGTGCCACCTGCTGTCGTGTTAGATGATAACAGGGCCTGGAGAGGCTGGCTGAATCTCCGGCCAACCACTGTGAGAAGGGCCAGCCCAGCTTCAGGGTTAGAGGCCACAGCGGTTCCCAGAAGCCCCCCACAGTGCACCCCGGGGGGTGACAACCCATCACACTCTACATTACACAAGTCTCAGAAGCTTTGTCACATCCTGTCCCCTCCCTTCCTCCACCCTAGATAGTTCCTGCCTCCCACCACCTCGAGCAGCTCCCACCCTCCTATGCATTTACTGCTCCTCTCCCTCCAAGCAGAACCCACCACCAGCTCCCTGATATAATCCCTTACCTGAGCCAGCTCCAGTGCAGCCATTTCCTTCCCCCTGAGAGGAGGGGATGATCTGGAGCGAAACATGGACGTTATTCTGTAACCTGCCAGGGCGAGAAGGGCAATGTGAGAGAGTTCAGGTGGGGTTTTTGTCCATTCCACAAGCCGCTTCCCGCCAGCATTGTTCCCTGCTAATAGACATTCTAGGTTCTGCTACACTGTGACGCACAGAGTGACCTTATTCCAGTACAGGCCTAGCCCCATCCCACCAGGGTGTAACCCTCTGACACAGGGTGAAACCCTCCCAGCAGCAGAGTCTCTCTGTTACACTTATGTGTGCGGACGATACCAAGCTGGGAGGGGTTGCAAGTGCTTTGGAGGATAGGATTAAAATTCAAAATGATCTGGACAAACTGGAGAAATGGTCTGAAGTAAATAGGATGAAATTCAATAAGGACAAATCCCAAGTACTTCACTTAGGAAGGAACAAGCAGTTGCACACATACAAAATGGGAAATGACTCCCTAGGAAGGAGAACTGTGGAAAGGGAACTGGGGGTCACAGTGCATCATAAGCTAAATATGAGTCAGTGTTACACTGTTGCAAAAAAAGCAAGACACGAGAAGTAATTCTTCCGCTCCACTCCGCGCTGATTAGGCCTCAACTGGAGTAGTGTGTCCAGTTCTGGGGGCCACATTTCAGGAAAGATGTGGACAAATTGGAGAAAGTCCAGAGAAGAGCAACAAAAATGACTAAAGGTCTAGAGAACATGACCTATGAGGGAAGATTGAAAAAATTGTGTTTGTTTAGTCTGGAGAAAAGAAGACTGAGAGGGGACATGATCACAGTTTGCAAGTACACAAAAGGTTCTTATTAGACGACCTCTCGAGGTCCCTTCCAGTTCTATGATTCTATAAAGCAAAGGCCAGAGAAGAGCAGAATCCAAGGAGTCACTCTGGGGATTCTCCCTGTCACTGTCCCCAAGGCAGCTCTCTCAGGTTTACAAAGTTGTTGGATGCTCCAGCCTTTATCCAGTCTCTCCTGGCAGTGCCCCCTTCATGGGCTGGGCCTAGTTTTAGCCTTTGGGAAGCGTGACCCCAGGGGCGCTGAGACGGGGCCTTCTTGCCTCAGCACATCTTGTTCCTTTCTGTGGCTCCCCAGTGAGTCCCAATGAGTAGATACTCCTCATACAGACTGAGAACAAAAGAGCTGCCCACTGCATCAGAGCAATGGTCCAACTAGCTCAGTGGCCAATGCCAGGTGCTTCAGAGGGAATGACCAGAACAGGTAACCATCAAGTGATCGCCCCCGTCACCCATTCCCAGCTTCTGGCAAACAGAGGCTAGAGACACCATCCCTGTCCAGCCTGCCTGTGACATTGGCAGATGAGGTGTTAGCTCTTGCAAAAGTTCCCAAGTCTTAACTGAACATGGACAAACGCATGGCTGGAATCAGTCTGACTCACCTGTGTTAGTATTGTTAAAAGAGGTATTAGAATTATAACAATGGGTTTAGACTTTACTAAATGTGTGTGATTTGCTGCCAGGGTTAACATCTGACTAGCTGCATTGTAAGCCTCTGTAAATCACCAGACAGGAGAGAGACTTTACCTAGGTGAAGTGCTGACTGGCAACCGAATGCATTACACCCTGCCTGGCAGGAAAGGTCCAGCCACACCAGATAGACTATTATGGGATGTTAAAGACGACACAAGACTGTTGTTGTGCTCTTGACTTCCCTCTGGCTGAGTTTGCAGCTCAGAGCACATGGCAGGAAGGGGGTAAAAACCCCCATACAGAAGGAACTGATGATCTGTATGCTGCTTGGACTCTGGGGGGCAAAGTTTCAAGGCATAAGCAAGAGATCCCCAGCTTTTTATTCTTTAGGACTAACCCAGGCTATGTAGAACTTGCTTATTATAGAAGCTTCTGTTACCTTTTGAAATTTAAGACTGTAACTTGTCTGCATCTGCTTTAACCTGCCTTAACTTTGTAAACAACTCTGGTTTTAAATAAAATTTAATACAGGTTATTACAGGACTGGCTACAAGTGTCTGTCTTGTGAGATCTGAGGGCTTGGCTACACTTACAAATTTGCAGCGCTGCAGCAGGGTGTGAAAACACACCCTCTGCAGCGCTGCAAATTGCGGCGCTACAAAGCGCCAGTGTAGTCAAAGCCCCAGCGCTGGGAGCCGCGCTCCCAGCGCTGTCCGTTATTCCCCACAGGGAAGTGGAGTACGGACAGCGCTGGGAGAGTTTTCTCCCAGCGCTGGTGCTTTGATTACACTTAGCGCTTCAAAGCGCTGCCGCGGCAGCGCTTTGAAATGCAAGTGTAGCCAAAGCCTAAGATTCAGTTGACCTAAGGAAGTGACTGGTCCTTCGGGACTGGCAGTAACCTGAACATTGCTGTGATTCGTGGGGTAAGGCAGTGGTTCTCAACCAGGGGTCTGGGGCCCCCTGGGGGGCCGTGAGCAGCTTTCAGGGGGCTGCCAAGCAAGGCCGGCATTAGACTCGCTGAGGCCCAGGGCAGAAAGCTGCAGTCCCAGTGCATGGGGCTGAAGTCCAGGCCCCTGCGCCCCACCACCTGAGACTGAAGCCAAAGCCTGAGCAATGTAGCTTTGTGGGGGCCCCTGTGGCGTGGGGCCGCAGGCAGTTGCCCTGCTTGCTGCCCCTAACGCCAGCCCTGGCTTTTATATGCAGAAAACCAGCTATTGTGGCCCATGTGGGCCGTGGAGTTTTTATAGCATGTGTGGGGGGAGGGCTCAGAAAGAAAAAGGTTGAGAACCCCTGGAGTAAGGGACCATCTGTCACAAAGGTTGGCTCACCTGCGTGGTGAGATATATGGGATCACCCAAGGGGACTGTCTGTGGTTCCACGTTGATGCTGTTACAGAGCCTGAAGCGTTTACACTGGATACTTGGTTGGTGAAATCTCCATACAGACCTCACACCCAATTTGGGGTTTGTTCCCTGCTGCTCACCAGTCTGCCTGAGGCCGGTGCTCGTGCTCTCGAGTCACTGGGGACAGCGTTACAGAGACTAACGGGCACAACGCCACCAGCAGCAATTGGCAGCAATGCAGAGCAGGCTTCACAGGGACACAGTGTGGGACAAATGGTCTGTGGTCTCCACCAAGCCCCCAGTTCTGCTCCAGGGCACGTCAGCATCCCGGCAACCTTCTAGGGGGGGTCCAGGCTGCCACCCCTCCAGTGATGGATCTGCAGCACAGCATCACCCGCACCCCATGACCCATCTTGTCTCCTGAGACAGAGGTGAGTGATGGAGGGGGCAGAACGGATCCAGGGGGCAGGGAGAGGGATAACAAAACACACCTCCTGGGGTCACCCCTCAGGCAGTGACGGTGACAGGCCCTGTGGTGGCAGTGAAGGGGGAGGGGAGGGCGTGGGAGCAGCACCCTCAAGGCCGATGCTGCCAGTGGGTCTCCCCACCACCTCAGGCAGGGGGCTGATAGGGGGCCATTCCCTGGGCCTGGGCGCCTGGGAAGGGCTATATAAACCCCACGCTGGCACAGAAGGGGTTAAACTGCTGCTTTAGTCTGGACTGGCCTGTCAGGACTGGAGCAGGAGCTAACAGGAGAGACCTGCTCTACTCTGGGGGGGGGGGGGGCACCCTGGGGAGGGAACAGTCTGTGGAGCATTTCCAGCCCCAGGGAGAGGGCTGGCAGCATTCGGGGCTCTGGCCTTCACTGAGGGAGGGTGGGGATCCCGGAGCTGAAAGGGGGAGCAGGTTAAAACTTGTGCTGGGGACCCACTAAACTCTGAAGGGGACTGAGACGCTCCCAGGGCTCTCAGAAGTAAGAGGGGCCCAGATCCTGATGGGAGCTGTCCACAGGGCTTTCCCCGTTGCTTTCTTTCATTCCTTTATTTACCCTTGTTTGCCAACAGTCGGCTCTTCTGCTGTTTCACCTGGTGCCCCGAGAAGGACGTGCCCCCGTAGCACCCTGGGGCAGGGGCCAATGGGACTCTCAGAGCTGCACCCCAGAAGGCCTGAGGCCCAGCAGTTGGGCACCAGTTCGATGGGCTGGATGGCCTCTCCCTGGGGGCTGCCAGCAGCCTGGCACATGGAGTAGACACGGGGTGGCCTGGGGAGCAGGAAGCGGGGCAGCGTCCCAGACAGCACAGCGAGAAGGCAAACGGAGAGGGGACATGGGGCACTGCAGTGAACTCAGCACCCGTCCTGAAGGCCATTGGCAGAAAGTCGTCCTCTCCCTGGCCTAGGGGGGGTCAGACAGTGACACAGAGATCCCTTGGCAAAGGGTCACTTGGTCTTTGCCAGCAGCTCTCAGCTGAGACCTGACAAACCCACCACACCAAACACATCGCTTGGAGGATGGTCCTGCGAGGTGTCTACAGAAAGCTCATCACTGGTCAAGACTCAGTGTCTGAGAGATCAGCGTATGGGTCATATGTACGGAACAAAGCGCTGACACTGAACATCTACTTTATAAACTCAACTGTCCAGCCTTGCTCCCTCCCAAACTATCAGTGGAAAACCATCGGGACACCACCAAACAACTGAAACTGGAGTGTGGGGGAGCTGAAGGTGGGGGAGTGTGATGGGGAGTGTGGGGGAAACTGGAGTGTGGGGGAGCTGAAGGTGGGGGAGTGTGATGGGGAGTGTGGGGGAAACTGGAGTGTGGGGGAGCTGAAGGTAACAAATTTAATCATCCCAAATCCAAACTAGGAATAGTTTCAAGGCACATGTTACACGTGTACGGGGTGCAGGGGCAGGCCAGAGTGTATAGGGGAGGGGGCCTGTTTGGAGGAGGGGCAGAGCTAGGGCACGGCTGGACCAGGAGCAGAAGGCCCAGCTGGGGCACAGACCATGTCAGAGATTTCTCTCGCTGGCTCTGTTACCACTGCCCACGGCAAACACTTGAAAGAAGGGGAGGCCGAGCTGCAAATGGTGTCAGGAGGAGGAGAGAGACACTTGAAAGCATGACCATTATTCCCATTCCACTGTAACAAAAAGTACAGGAGAGGGGAGCAAAACTTCAGAATCACGCAGCACCTAGGTGGAGAGAGCTCTGGACCCAGACTATTCCTGGCTCTGCCACGGGCCTGCTAGGTGACATTGGGTAAGTCATTGCACTTCCCTGTGCCTCTGATTGCAAACTTGTGAGAGACCCAGAACTGCCTATAGCGCTGCTAACTCCTCCTGCCAACATTGCTCTGTGCAAAAAGCTAGGAAATTCACCTATTAAAACTTTATGAAAGCAGGATTTAAGGTTGCCCGAAGCTGACTGGTGCCCCTCCAGAAGAGAGATCAGCAAAACTCAAACTTGTAATAATCAGGTAATGCAGAGAAAGTACACACCAATGGAATCCTAATTCTGCAATTCACAAAGGCAGCAAAGCTCTGGGAAAGGCAACTTTCAGAAGCAAACAGAAGGGGACAGAGCTTACCTTTGCTAAGGCAGAATGTGGTTTTAGGTGAGCTGCGCTGTACAGGAGCTACCGACACCTGTTCTACACTCAGATACTGGGCCTGCTCCCCTGAAGCAGCCGCACACTTGGTCAACTGAACACCCCTTCACCCCTTTTTACAACTCTTTCATCCTTACTCACAGAAGTTCCAGTTAACAGTCTCCATTCACTCACCCATCGTGAAGCACACAGACTGCTCTCAGATCCCATCTCACTGCTGACCATTCCCATGGCAAACAGTCCCGTTTCCTCCTGACAACGTGCACCGCTCAGTGCAGAAACGAGACAGACTGGAAGCTCCAGGTACACATGCACCTGTCTCCTTTCATCGCACAATGGGGGACTCAGACCCAGATCTTCTCATATCACAATCACACCTCCACCAAATTGCTTTAACTAACACCTCTACCAATCAGTGCGGTCCTTGCCCCAAAGAGATCACAATCCAAGTAGACAATGGGGAGGAGGAAAGCACAGAGGGGTGTGGCAAAGTCCCGTCTCAGTCTCCCCAGCCTCTGCTGTTTTTAGCTCTGGAGAGACCGGCTAGGGTAATGCAGTCCCCCTTAGGACTCAGGGGAAGTCTGTTCCCTGTCTTCTCACCAGTCTTAATTAGAGTATTTTTACCCTGCCTTGTAGGAGAGTGTCCTGCCGCTCTGCCTGGGGAGGCTTGCTGCTTCAACACTCCTGGTAGCCAGGCTCCTTCTCTCTCTGCTTTCCCCCCCGCTTCCTTCCTCCCAGGAAGGGGTTTAAAAAGGTCTCAGGCAGCTCCAAGTTGGAACCAGCTGATCCTAATTACCCTCAGGTAGCTCCCCTCAGCTGATTCTAATTTGCTACCTTGGTAACCCTTTCTCAGCTGAACCTGCTTGACCTGTAGTTGCCTCTCAGTTGATAAGGAGGAGGGCCTTTTAACCCTCTGGGACTGACTCCTCCCCCCCCCTCTGGCAACTGTCTGTCCTGAGTTTATCACACATCCCCCCCCCCTGCTCAACACTACAGGGTTGGGCTACTTGGGTCGGCAAAACAGTGTACCCTTGAAAGGCCATCCGCGTTGCCATGCTTGATTCCAGACCTATGTTGTACTCTGAAGTGGAAGGGTTGTAGCGACAGGAACCACCTGGTCACTCTCGCGTTTTTCTCTTTGTTTTGGTGCATCCACTTCAGGGGAGCATGGTCCGTGACAAGGGTAAACTTCCGTCCGAGTAGGTAATAGCGAAGGCTTTCAATGGCCCACTTTACGGCCAGGCATTCCTTTTCAACTACGGCATATTTCCGTTCCCTGGGCAGGAGTTTCCTACTGAGGAACAGGACGGGGTGTTCTTCCGCTCCAACCAGTTGTGAAAGGACCGCTCCCAACCCAACTTCTGAGGCATCCGTTTGCAAGATAAACTCCTTCTCCCAGTCTGGAGCTACCAGCACTGGGTCAGTGCAGAGCGCGGTCCGCAGGTCTGCAAATGCCTCTTCAGCCGCGCTAGACCATTTCACTATATCTGGGCCACGGGCTTTCGTTAGGTCAGTTAGCGGGCATGCCCTGGTGGCGAAGTGGGGGATGAACCGCCTGTAGTACCCCACTAGCCCCAGGAATGCTCTGACCTGTTTCTTCCGGACAGGTCGGGGCCAATTCTGTATTGCCTCTAACTTGTTGAGTTGGGGCTTTACCACACCTCTCCCCACTATATATCCAAGGTATTTGGCTTCTGCTAGCCCAATTGCGCATTTGGAGGGATTTGCAGTCAGCCCTGCCTTCCTCAAGGTGTCTAGGACTGCTTCCACCTTCCCCAAGTGCGTCTCCCAATCCGGACTATGTATAATGACGTCATCAAGATAGGCGGCCGCATACCTGCCATGTGGGCGTAACAGTTTGTCCATGAGTCGTTGGAAGGTGGCAGGAGCCCCATGTAAACCGAACGGGAGGACAGTGTATTGATACAGTCCCTCTGGAGTTGAAAAGGCCGTCTTCTCTTTGTCGGCCCTGGCCAAGGGAATTTGCCAATAACCCTTAGTCAGGTCAAGGGTGGACAAAAATCGTGCTTTCCCGAGTCGGTCAATTAGCTCATCTATCCGGGGTATAGGGTACGCATCAAATTGGGACACCTCATTCAGTTTCCGGAAGTCATTGCAAAACCTCATACTGCCATCCGGCTTAGGTACTAGGACCACTGGGCTTGACCATTGGCTATGAGACTCTTCAATGACCCCTAACTTCAACATTTTCCTGACTTCTGACTTGATCTCTTCTCTTTTCGCCTCCGGGATCCGGTATGGCTTTACATTCACCTTCACTCCAGGCTCCGTGAGGATGTGATGGTGAACCTCAGTAGTCCTGCCTGGCTTTTCCGAGAACACGTCCTGGTTGCGTTCAATCATGTGGATCACCTCCACTCGTTGGTCAGAGGTCAATTCTGGGGATATTCCCACTTGGCCAGGCAGGTTGCTCTCGGGAGGGGGTGACCCTATAGTGACCACATGCGCTTCTCTGTCTTGCCAAGGTTTCAGCAGGTTCACATGATAGATTTGTTCCAGCTTCCGGCGTCCGGGCTGTCGGACTTTGTAATCGACCTCTCCAACGGCTTCTATTACCTCGTATGGCCCCTGCCATCTGGCCAGGAGCTTGCTCTCTGCTGTGGGTACGAGTACCATCACCCGATCTCCCACCTGGAATTTTCGGGTCGTCGCCTGGCGATTGTAATATGTTTGTTGGGCCCCTTGTGCTCTCTCCATGTGTTCCCGCACTATGGGAGTGACTTGGGCTATCCTGTCTTTCATCTGCAACACATGCTCGATGACGTTTCTCCCTGGGTTCGGCTGTTCTTCCCAACTTTCTTTGGCAATGTCCAGTATGCCACGGGGGTGGCGACCATATAACAGTTCGAACGGGGAAAACCCAGTCGAAGTCTGAGGCACCTCCCTGATCGCAAACATTAGGTACGGTAGCAGGGTGTCCCAGTTCCTCCCATCCCGGCTCACCACCTTTCGTATCATGCTCTTCAACGTCCTATTAAAACGCTCGACGAGGCCATCAGTCTGCGGATGATAGACTGATGTCCTTAGGGTCCTTATGTGGAGCATTGCACATAGATCCTTCATTAATTTAGACACAAAGGGAGTTCCTTGATCTGTCAGGATCTCTTTGGGTATTCCCACTCTAGCGAAAATTTGGATTAATTCTTTAGCTATGGTCTTGGACGTAGTGTTCCGTAGGGGAATGGCCTCGGGGTATCGGGTGGCGTAATCTAGCACCACCAGTATGTGCTGATGGCCCCGGGCTGATCTTTCTAACGGCCCTACTAGGTCCATAGCTATCCGCTCAAAGGGGACTTCAATAATCGGGAGAGGTACCAAAGGTGCCCTTAAGCGGGGTCGGGGCCCGTGTAACTGGCATTCTGGACAGGAGGCACAATATCGTCGGACCGCAGCATATATTCCAGGCCAAAAAAACCTCTGTAGAATTCGGTCTAGGGTTTTATCTACCCCTAGATGTCCCCCGAACAAATGGCTGTGAGCTAGCTCCATCACGCCCCTCTGATGTTTCTGTGGTACTAGGAGCTGTTCCACGACTTGCTCTTGGATACGGACAACACGGTACAGCAGATCCTTCTTGATCATATAATACGGCCTTGGGCCCTTGGCTCTCCCTTCCACAGGGACCCCATTCACCTCCACTACTTCTTTGTGAATGTTCTGGTATACTGGATCATTGGCCTGATCCTGTCCAAAATTCTCTAGTGAAGTTCCAAGTTGCCCAAACTCAGAGGGTTCTATCTCCCCCTCCCCTTCAAGGGAGGTCCCTGGGGAACTGGGCCCGGCTACTGGCTCCCCAACCTCCTGCCTAGTCCCCTCGTCCGTTGGGCCAACTCTCTCCCCTACGAGTATAGGCTTCTGATTCTGGGCCAAGATGCTCGTTCCCCTCCTCTTATCTGCCCTCCTTTCTTGCCGAGTCTTCCTGGTTTTCCCAGGGGGCGAGAATAAGTCCTGGGCAAATTCTTGGAAGGCTGGGGGGTTGCTAACTATTGAGGCCACCCCATTGCTCTCTGGGGTGTTACCTTCTTCTGACTCCTCTCCAGGAAGTAGACTGTCAAACCCTGGGAAGTCTCGCCCTATGAGGACTGGGTAGGGGAGTTTCGGGACCACCCCCGCCATCACCTTAGTGGGATTTCCTTGGACCTCTATTTTCACTCGGATGGTCGGATAGTAATTTACATCCCCATGGACACAGGATATCCCTGTGCGCTTGGCCCGGGATAGTTGATCATACCCGACCAGCTTTCCCGAGACTAGCGTGACTGCACTTCCTGAGTCTACTAACGCGGTGGTCTTTATACCATTCATTTTAACTTGCCTAGTATATCTATGAGGGACCGTCGCTACTCCTACTAGGCTTATCAGGTCACATGACTCTTCTAGATTTCCCAGGTCGCATTGCATGGGCTCCTCTAGGTTTGGGCATTGGGCAGCTATATGCCCTATCTCTCCACATGCATAGCATCGGTACCCTCCTCGGGGCAGCCCCTTAATTTTTGGGCTGTGGGGCCTTACCCCCCGAGTCTCTCTCTCCCAGTCCCCAGGTCCCTCTGAGTACTTTGGCCGCTCTTCGTCCTCCTTCTTCCCTGCCATAGTTCGGCCTGGAGCGATGGCAACTCGGGCCCTTGGTACGTAGCCTTGCCTCCTATCCTGGCGCCTCCCTTCCCCAGTGGTCCGAGAGAGTTCCTGTGCTGCTAGACGTCTCTCTACAAGGGCAACTAGCTCATCATAGGAGGAGGGATCATTTTGACTGACCCATCCTCGTATGTCCGGCGGTAGCCCTCTCATGTACCTGTCCACAACTATGGTTTCCACGACTTCCTCCGGCCGGCGGGTCTCGGGGCACAGCCACCTCCGGGCCAGATGGACCAGGTCAAACAGCTGGGACCTCGGGGCTTTGTTGGCTCGGTATTTCCACTCATGGAACCTCTGCGCCCTTATAGCTGTCGTCACGCCTGACCTTGCCAGGATCTCCGCCTTTAGCTGGGAGTAATCGGAAGCTGCTTCTGTTGCCATATCAAAATACGCTTTCTGTGCCTCCCCACACAGAAAAGGTGCCAGGATACTGGCCCACTGGTCTTGGGGCCAGGCCTCCCGCTGGGCCGTCCTCTCAAACGCAAGGAGATACGCCTCCACGTCATCATCCACTGTCATCTTCTGTAAGTAGCGGCTGGCGTGCAGGGGCCGAGTCCCATGGGGCCCATGCGTTAGGGTGGTCAGGGCCTTTAGCTGGTTCACAACCTCATGCAAGGTGGCTCGATCCTGAGCCGCCTGGCTCATCAGGAGTTGATTTGTCTCCTGCTGCATTCGTACCGCCTCCTGCTGGGCAGCCATCTGCACCCTGGTAGCTTCTTGCTGGGCCGCAGTGGCCTGCACCAATGCCTTCACTACATCTTCCATATTTTTTTTTTTTTGGGGTGCTTTTACCCTGCCCTGAGACGGTTTGCCGCAAAGTCTCACTCAAATCCCACTCCTGACACCACGTGTGGCAAAGTCCCGTCTCAGTCTCCCCAGCCTCTGCTGTTTTTAGCTCTGGAGAGACCGGCTAGGGTAATGCAGTCCCCCTTAGGACTCAGGGGAAGTCTGTTCCCTGTCTTCTCACCAGTCTTAATTAGAGTATTTTTACCCTGCCTTGTAGGAGAGTGTCCTGCCGCTCTGCCTGGGGAGGCTTGCTGCTTCAACACTCCTGGTAGCCAGGCTCCTTCTCTCTCTGCTTTCCCCCCCGCTTCCTTCCTCCCAGGAAGGGGTTTAAAAAGGTCTCAGGCAGCTCCAAGTTGGAACCAGCTGATCCTAATTACCCTCAGGTAGCTCCCCTCAGCTGATTCTAATTTGCTACCTTGGTAACCCTTTCTCAGCTGAACCTGCTTGACCTGTAGTTGCCTCTCAGTTGATAAGGAGGAGGGCCTTTTAACCCTCTGGGACTGACTCCTCCCCCCCCCTCTGGCAACTGTCTGTCCTGAGTTTATCACAGGGGATGTGACTTCCCCCAGGTCACCAAGCAGGTCAGGGACAGAGCCAGGAACAGACCCCGGTAACTCCAGAGCCCCGTCACCCGCAGCTTGGAAAGGTCCCCAGACCCCATTGTATTAGGCTGCAGGAAGAAGTGGTTTGTCCATGGATGCACAGGCTGTCTGGGCAGGGCAGCTCAGCTGCGGTCCCTGCACACAGCTGGGGGTGGGTGTCCTGGGTCAGGAGAAGTCAGTGTCCCCATCCCCCCCACAAGCCTTCAAACTGGGACATGGTGCACCAGTGCCAATCAGAGCGCACTAGTGTAAATTCTGTCTATACTAAGGGTTTACACCAGCGCCTAAAACACCAGGGTGGCAGAGACCTTCAGTGCCCAAAACAGCCCTAGAACTGGGATCTATTTCTAGCTCGGTCATGGACAGCCTGGGTGACCTCGGACACGTCAATGTTTCTCCTCCCAACTTCAGTCTCTTTACCCAGCTGCCCACTCACTGGGGTCTCCTCTCTCTCCAGAGCTGCTCACCACTACAGTCTGTGTGGGTGTCCCCAGAGCTAAGGCAGGTCAGCTCGGGAATAGTCTTACAAGGGGGGCTGCGGAGTCTCTCTCCCTGGAAGTTTTTAGGAACAGGTAGGAAACAGGGGCCCCTCGGGCCGAGCCCCCCGCTGCGCGCGCAGGTCTGGGGGGGTCGGGCGGGGGGGGGGCACCGGCTGTCTCGGTTCTGCCGCGTGTCCGCCCGGGGGGGGGGGGGGGTTCCCAGGGCTCCAGGCACCGCCCCCCCCCCCCGCCTGTCCGAGCTCCGACCCCGCAGCGCCGCTCGGTCTGTGCCAGCGCTGCGGGGCGGCCCCTGCTCCGGCCGGGAGCCCGAGTGCGGGACACACCGGCCAGACCCCCCCGCCCCCCCCGGCTCTGCCTCCCGCCCTGGGACTGTGGGAAAGTGTCAGTGTCTGTGTGAAACCCCCGCAGCCCCTTCCCCTGCTACAGCGCCGAGCTGCCAACTCCCCCCCCGAGCCCGCGTGTCCGCCCCCCCCGCACCCCCATCCCCTGCCCCAGCTCAGAGCCTGCCCCCCTCACTCACCCTCCCCACAGCCTGCAACCCTCCCGCCCCCCAACTCCCTCCCCGAGCCTGCGTGTCCACACCCCCCCTGCACCCCCATCCCCTGCCCCAGCTCAGAGCCTGCCCCCCTCCCTCAACCTCCCCATAGCCTGCAACCCTCCCGACCCCCAACTCCCCCCGAGCCGCGTGTCCGCACACCCCCTGCACCCCCATCCCCTGCCCCAGCTCAGAGCCTGCCCCCCTCACTCAACCTCCCCATAGCCTGCAACCCTCCTGCCCCCCAACTCCCCCCCCGAGCCCGCGTGTCCGCACCCCAATCCCCTGCCCCAGCTCAGAGCCTGCACCCCTCACTCAACCTCCCCATAGCCTGCACCCCTCCCGCCCCCCAACTCCCTCCCCGAGCCCGCGTGTCCGCACCCCACTGCACCTCAGTCCCCTGCCCCAGCTCAGAGCCTGCCCCCCTCACTCAACCTCCTCATAGCCTGCAACCCCCCTGCCCCCCAACTCCCTTCCAGAGCCTGCACCCCAAACAGGGCTGGATTAACCTTTTGTGGGCCCGGTGCTAAACATATTTGTGGGTCCCCCTGGGGGAAATGGGGACATGGGGCAGGGGGGCAGAGTCCTCAGAGCGAGGGGCTCGCCGGGGGCAATGGATGAGTCATGGCACGGCAGGGACAGCCCCACTCCACCCAGCCCAGTACAAGGGCCCTGTTTACAAACCGGGAGCTGCCAGACCCACGCTGTCCAGACCCCCCACACTTCCCAACACACACACCGATCTCCCCCACTGACAGCCCCCCAACACACACAGATCTCCCCACCCCCCACTGCCCAGCACCCCGCAGACCCACTAGAGACCTACTCTCCCACACCCTAACCCCCAGCCACAGTAGCCGGCCCTGATGGGAGGTGACTGTGTCTGCCAGGCTGAGATGGCAGCGCAGCCAGAGCTGGTCCTGGGGCAGGAGAACTCCAGCCCCTTGGGAGTGGTGGAAGCAGCCAGGCTGGAGCAGGAGCAGAGCCTACCCGGGCCAGGCTCCCTCAGGACCTAGCTGAGCCTCCCCCAACCCCCGCCACTGTCCCCTGTGAGTGGCTGAGACTGGCCCAGCCTCTGCACCAGTCCCAGGTGGCTCTTCCCCCAGGGAGGCAGGTGGGGCCACACAGGTCCCAGGCAGTGGAGACAGCTCAGAGCTGGAGCAGTGCTGGGGAGTGGGGCAGATCCCTGAGACGTGACTCCCGAGATCCCACCCAGCCCACCCACATCCATTGGCCCCGTGGCCAGCAGCCCTGCTGAGCACACACCTCTCTCTCTCCCTGCTTTCCTATCACCAGTTATGTTACTACAGGAATGAAATCGAGACATCCTGTAAAACAGCTAGTTCCACATTGTTCTTCAAACCTCAGATCATTGAAATGCAGCTTTGCATTTGAGATACTATATGACTGTAGTACATTTTGCACTGCCTGCATCTACACTGACATCAGGAGAGGAGAAGAGGACAAGACTGTCCCTAGCATATGTGATTTTAAAGAAAGGTGAGACACACCCACCCACTATCAATGCAACAAGAAGGGAGAACAGTAGCTGGTGCCAAGAGAGAAGATGCAATGAAACCCTCCTGTACCCACAGCTGATGTCTGAAAAGCATCAGTCACTCTGCAGATCAAAGAAAGAAAGAGCAGCCAGTTTCAGACAGATAGGATCCTTATGACCTATATAGGAGAAGTGCACTTCCCTATAGCAGTTTCCCAACATAGTTTTCTTATGGATTTATTTATTAAGCAAAAATTAAGATTAGGAGTCTGATCTAAATTATGTACATTTTCAGTGTTAGTTAAGTATGAAACTATTGCAGCTACTTTTATTTTACTCCTGCCTTCATAAAAAGCTACTGAGTTATAACAGATAATTACAAAGACTAAAGTACATGCTTTAATATAATTAGGACCGGGCAACCCAAGATGAAAACTACACCATGGAAGAGTCCTACAACCAGGTATTTGAGGCCAATCCCTTCATCAATGGAATCCTAACCAAAATATGAGGAAGGAGAAGAGTCACCCTCAAACTTTTGACAATAGCTCAAGGTCAGACACCAAGAAGTCCAGCACCTTTCGTATTCTGGTTTTGGATAAAATACTTGATCTTGCCTACATGATAGAAACCTTCCTCTCTCCAAGTCTACACCCCACTACACCCTTTAGCAAGAAAGTAACCATTAAACAAGTTCTGAATCAGTCATCTTTCTTCCCAATTTAGTTTTAACAATAAAGCTGCAACGTAAGTAGCTATGGGAGAAGACAGTGCAACTACTAGGTATTGGTGGGGGAAAAGTGTGCTAGTAATGTCCTGGATATACTGGCAGGGCCGGCTTTAGGCCAATTCAACCAATTCCCCTGAATCGGGCCCTGCCCCTAAGAGGGTCCCGCGCCCAAGCCCCGGTTCGGTGTATTGGCAAGAGTCAGTGCACTGTACCAGGGTGGCCCGGCTTCTCCAGGGGACAATTTAAAGGGCCTGGGGGCCCTTTAAATTGCCACCACAGCCACACTGCTGGAGCCCTGGGGTAGGGCTGTGGGGATCTGTGGGCTACTTAAAAAGTCCGTGGCTCCCGTTGCTTCTATCACCCCAGCCCTTTAAATAGCCACTGGAGCCCCACCGCTTCCCCAGGTCTCCAGCAGCTGTGTACATGGCCAGGGCTGTGGAAGCAGGCATGGGCGCCAGCTTATATGGGCTCGTGGAGCTAAAGCCCCAGGAATATTCATAATCAGGGGCTCTGCTCCACCAATATTTTCTCCCCCTCCCCGGAGCTTCCCTGCCTGAATGTAAAGAGAGCAGGCAGCGCGTGTCTCTCTCCCTTCTGCTGCCGCAGCCTAAGGGCTAAAGCTGCAGCATTAGCATAAGAAAGAGCAATGCTAGCTACTGCTGTAGCACCTTGGGAGGGGGAGGGGGAGGGGGAGTGGAGTGGAGGGGGCCGTGCTGTGCTGTTCTCCCCTCCCCTGCCCCTACCTGGAGGAGACCGAAGGGGACTTCTGGCCAGGAGACGGACATCACTCACCTTAGCAGCTGCTTCCGTGAGTGTTTGACCCTATGATTTATTATGTTTGAGTGTTTGACCCTATGATTCTGCCCCAGCCCCAGCTCCTACCCCCAGTGAGGCGCAGCAGGCTGCACAGGGGAGGCAGGAAGCCACATGTGAAGGCAATGCCCCCTCCCCCAGCACCCACCAACCCACCCGCCACAGGAGGGATGGGAGAGGGAGGCTTCCTAGACCTGAGCAGCTGGGGCTTGGGTGAATTTTATGACACCCTGCTCCCCCGCCCCATAGCCACCACCACCCTGCCTACCCCACTTCTGCCCCATGCTGGGCAAGGGGCAGCCCCATCCCCCATCCACAGTGAAGTTATGGTGAGGGGCAGCAACATGGAAGGCCACCTGCGCCCCCCCCCCGTACCCATCATAGGGGAGGTGAGTGAGCTTTCTGGACCTGAGAGGGGCCCTAGGAGCATGTGCAGTGACTGTGGTGCAGAGTGAGTGTGCCATGGGGGGCAGGGGAGGAGAGGAGGGGTCCCTCCCCTGGAGCTTGCTGCTGCCAGTGGTGGTGATGGGGAGTCCTCTCTGGCCCTAGCCCTGGGGCAGCCTGTCTGCATCCCAAGTTCCTTATCCCCAGCCCTGTGCCCCCAGCACCCCAACCCTGAGCACCCTCCTGCACTGTGAACCCCTCATCCCCAGCCCCACCCCAGAGCCCTCACCTGAGGGGTAAAAAGTGATAATTAATTTTGGTGGTCAGTTTGGAGGTCAGTTTGGAGTATCATTGTGTTTAGCACAATACTTGATTATTTTACACCCCTTTAAAGTATATAACTAGTCGTATACAGGTGTTCCAAAGTGGGAATGTTCTTCTCTGAATACTGTGTGGGTGCCTCAGTTTCCCCTATGCATTTCTTAAGGCTCTAGATGGTGGGATAAGGGGGTGTGATTGTTGTAGAGCCCTAGAGGGCCAGTGTGATGCTGTCTGCACAGAGAATGGCTGCAACCCTGCCTCCAGGCAACTGATGGCCTGGGCCACTCTCCTGCCAGGTGCCAACTGAAGGTGTTGGAGAACAAAGAGATCAGGTGGCCTCCTAAGGCTTGGAAAAGAGACAAAGGCCAGAGGAGGGAGTGTCAGTGCCTGTGCAGACTTCCGGGAAGCGCATGGTGTGGAAGGGGATGCTGGGATGCTTTGGAACAACTCCATACAAAGCCAGTCAGGACTCTGGGGGAGCCTCCTCTCTGAGCATACTGTCTCCAGGGCAAGAAGCTTGCACCTTCCTGGGTCTGACCTCGGAGCATTCAGCATGCCCTTCCACATCATGCACTTTCCGCAGCGAGTCTGCCCAGGCAGGTCCTGGGGCAACCAGGGGTCCCTGCACCCCAACTCCGCAGTCAGACGTGACTCTCAGCCAGACAGTAAAACAGAAGGTTTATTAGATGACAGGGATACAGTCTAAAACAGAGCTTGTAGGTACAGAAAACAGGACCCCTCAGTCAGGTCCATCTTGGGGGGTGGGGAGCCCAGACCCAAGTTCTGGGCCTCTCCCGATTTCCCCAGCCAGCTCCAAACTGACACTCCCTCATCTGGCCTTTGTGTCTCTTCCGGACAAGGAGGCCACCTGATCTCTTTGTCCCCAACACCGTCAGTTGGCACTTTGCAGGGGAAACTGAGGCACCCACACAGTATTCAGAGAAAACATTAAGAACATTCCCACTTTGTCACAACAGGTGCAACAAAATTTAATACCGTATATTAGGTATTAATAGGCAAGTGCTGCTTCTGACTTTCCACTTTTAATTGACCATTGTAATCTTGTGGTGCTGACGCGTTGTAGCTTCATTTTATATCGGCTTACAGGGCGGGAGACCACCATTTTGGGCCCCACCAAAAATTATACGAACCTGCCGCCTATGGGAGGCCAGGGCTTCTCCGGCTGCAGTGGAGCCAGCTCAGGTAGGGGTTATTGGATGGTTGCTGGTGGGTTCCTGCTGGAGGGGGAGGGGCAGGAAATACTGAAGAGGTGGCAACTTCTGGGGAGTTAGGGCTGGAGGGGGCAGGGAATAGCCTGGGTGAGGAAGGGGAAGGGGACAGAGTGTGACAAACCTGCTGGGGCTTGTTAACATGGGCCTAGATCCTCGGAACAAACACTTGGGTGTTGGGGGAGAAAATTCCCTAATTTGTGAAACAGGAAATAGAGAAACCAACCCCCTGGGCAGGGCTGGGAAAACTGACCAGACTTCCAGTGCTGAATCCAGGGGCTGGTGTGACATGGAAAGGGGGCACCCAGCAGGGAGGTGTAGGGAAGATGTCCCAGCCCCTCACATCCAGCTGCTGGCAGTGGGGAGGGTGTTGGGTTCCCCACCATGGGGTTGTATCAGCCTCTGGCTAGTAGGTGTGTGATGGATCTGCTGGGAGAGACAAGGGGTCCCTCTTTGTTCTCTCACCGTGATGCCCCCTAGCTGCTCTCAGGACTAGGGGCACAAATTTTCTAAACTGAACCAAAAGTTCCTGCAGTTTTCAAAAGAGGAGAAAAGCAAAATCTGTGATTTCGCACTCACAGTGACTGATAAGTGCACAGAAAGTTATCACAGTGACAGGGCCGGTGACTGGGGAATGCCGGGCAGTGCTTGGAGCCAGGACTCTGGCACGAGTTGATCAGAGAGAAGCATCATGGTTAGTAGAAGTTCCCACAGCCAGGGGCCCAGCAGCTATTCCCTGGGACGCAGCCCCCAGAGTCCCCAGCCAGGGACCCCAGATACCCCTCAAAGCCCCACCGCCAGGGAAGCCCCACCAGACCATGACTGTCAGGTTGGGAATCCCAAAGGGTTCCCCCCACCAAGAGACCCCAACAGCCAGAGACCCACCAAAAGGGACCCCCCCCCCACTGGGAACTCAGTCCCTCACTGCCTGCCTAGGATCCCCCCCTGCCCTCCAGCAGGATCTGCCCTGCCCTTTGCCTGGCACCCCCTCCTCCCCCCTGCGGGATCCCCTGATGCTTTACAGGGGCACCCCCTGGCCTAGCGCCGGGGATTCTCCCACACACACTCTGTGCACGGGGCAGGGCAGCGATCCCAGGAGTCTGCGGGGGAAGCCCAGACAGAGCCCCTGGCACAGCACCAGGCTCCCTCTAACCCCCTGTCCCGCCTCCCCAAGAGACGCCCACCCCGGCTGTTCTGCAGCCACCAGGCCCCCAGCGATACCCACCTCCAGGACCCACAGCCTCAGGGCCGGGCACATCACACCCACCCCCTGAAACCCCAAATCTCCAGAACCCACCAACCTCACTAGGGTACCCCCTGCCCAGCCACCCAGAGGCCTCCCCCACCACAATCCCCCTTCAGCTGCTATCTCCCCACACAGCCCCACCCCCACCCAGCAACACTGTTACCTCACAGTGCCTGAGAAGTGGCTAGAAAGTGACCACCGCCCCCTGCTGGCCAGTCACACAGGCAGAGGGAGCCCTGGGGGATGTCTCTTGAACTGGAGTATGGAAGGCCTGGAGGGACAAAATAGGTAAGAAATGTCCATGCCTGTCACTAGCAAATAATGGCCACCATGGATCCAGCCCAGAGGTGGCTGCATCTTAGCACTGCGGGAAGCAACCCCTCACCAAGGCCATTTGCCATGGGGTTTGGGATACTTCTGGACCCACACTGCACTCAGAGTGACCTCCTCATCCCGTGCCAGCTGGAGAAAAGAAAAGGGTCCAGCCAACTCTCCCGTTACCACTTGGAACCACTGATCCCCCAAACAGGGGGAGGCCTCTGGCTTTGATGGGTATTAAATATGTGGCTGGTCTCTTTCTTCTGCAAACATTTTAACAGAGGTAAAGGAGGGACCAAATGATTCACAAAGGAGTCGGGAAAGATGATCCCTGGGCAATTTCACCCCCTGCGACCTCCAGGATGGAGAAGAACTCAGAGCAACAGGTTCCCTCGAAGGAAGACGTTCCTGGGATTTAGAAACATGGGGAACAGCCCCAAACCCGAGAGGATTTTTAACTGACATTTCATAATGACACAGAAAGAGGCAAAACCTGAGCTTTGAGAGCAACCTTCAGAAATGAAAGACTGAACTGGGGGAAGTGTTGGTCCCAGGGTAAAGGGATTTCAAGCTTGTATATGGAAACTTGGTGGACTGCTTCTATCATCAGTAAGGGTGAGAAATTGCTAGTTCAAATTCTATCCATCTAGTATGTTGGGGTTCGTCACTCTCCGGCTCGGGAGCGCTGGGAAGACCCGACCGTGGACGGGCCGTCGCTGGGGGGGGGGGGTGGCCCCGCGCAGGCGCTGAACACGTCCTTATATCACTTCTGTGGCGGGAAAAGTGCTGAGGAGATGGAACGCTGAGGGCTGGTTTTGGCGGGAAAAACCGGTTTGGACTGGTTTGAGCCTGTCCCCTGATGGTAAACAAGTCCCCTCTCAGAGAGGGAGTCCAGGGGTCAATAGTTCATATGCTCCAGATTGGATCTTATTTTAAAGCCAGTGATTTACTTCATAAACATCTTATTAACCAACTAATTGAACCTATTAAACAATTTATACTTCTTACACCTAACAATGAGATAAAAAAAACAACAACACAGACAAACCTTATCGGTAACAGCTAATGTCCTAACTGGGAAATCAGCATTAGATGTCAGGAAAACACATCCTGCGGCATTAGGGAACCTAGCGAGTCAGGTATAAAGGGAGGGGGCATAAAAAACACTGTGTGTGGAGAAAGCTGGCAAATTAGATGGTGTAATTCAAGAGCCACAGACCAATTCTTCTGCCAAAGGAGAATGTGAAAAAGAAGAATCAGGCCATGTGACTTCAGGTGGGACAAATTCGAAGATCCAAAGAACATGCAGAGAAGAGAGACGGCGGCTCTTGCAGGTGGGGATGGAAAAGGAAGAGTCTCCGTGGTTCATGGAGCCAATTAGTTCGTTTTATCATTCATTGACCATTGTTATGGTGATCTCATATGTTATTTTAGATGTAGTCACTGTGTACAAAATAGATTTAAGTTGTAGGTATAGACAGAAGTAAGACAGGTATTTTACTTTACATTTATCCACATTCAATTTCATTTGCCATTTTGTTGCCCAATCACTTAGTTTTGTGAGCCCCTCCCCGTGCCCCGCAACCCCCCATTAACCCCTACCTGAGCTGGCTCCACTGCAGCCATTTCTCCTGTCCCATGGGAGGCTGGGACGAGCTGGAGCGAGAGGTGGGCGTCATTCTGCAGCCTGGCAGGGCGAGAAGGGCAGTTGTGGAGGTTTCAGAACAGGCTTCAGTTCATTTCACATCACGATTCCCCCAGGCCCTTTCCCTGCAGACAGAGATTGTAGATTCTGCCAGGCTGGGAACATGCTCAATCCCCACAGTGCAGCACAGACCTGGCCCCTGGCCCCTCCTTTCCCCCTTGTGCTCCCCCCAGCAGCAGTAACCAACCAAGACATTTTGAAGCCCTCCCAGCAACAGGGTGTGAACCAAACCCTGGACCAGACCAGACCCAAAGGAGCCCCCTTGGGGGGGTCCCCCTGACCCTGCCCCCAGGGCAGCGCACTCCTGCCGCAGGTGGGACAGGGAGAGTCCGGGGCTGGTTCTTCCTCTCTCTGCTCCTCACCTCGGTCACAGGGAAGTGACCCTGGGCAGGGACGCTGCAGTGACTGTGCCGGGGGGGGGGGTGTCAGAGATCTGGGAACCTGCCCCCCCCTAATTTCTCCTCACACCCTCTCCCGTCCCCTCCCCCTCTCCCCTAGCGCCCTGCCCCGGGCTGGGAGCCGGGGTCACCGCCCCATTCCCGGGGGCTCTCTCCCCGCGGCTGCCCCGCTCCGCCCGTGCGGGGAAGGGGGCACCAGGCGGGGGGACCCGCTTCACCCCCCCGTTACCGGGCACAGCAGAGCCGGGGGAGGGGGGGCGGCTCAGACTCGCTGCGGGAAGGATCCTCCCGGCCTCAGCGCTGCAGCAGCGATGGGGGGGGGCACCGCGCAGAGCCCGAGACCTGCCACGCCCCCGGGCTCCGTCACCGGGAGCCTCAGCAGAGCCCGGGGCGGTTACTAGCCGGAGAAGCCCCCCCGGCCGAGCCTGGGAGGGGTTAATGCCAGGCTCCCCCCCGCACAGACTCCGCTGGGGAAGCAGCAGCTGCTCCGCTCCCAGCTCCCGATGGAGGCAGCAGCGTCTGGTCTCTCCGGAGCTGCCGGGGGCTGATGGTCCCGGTTCTTTGTTCTCCCTCCCGGCTCCTGCCTCCTTCCTCCCAGCGCGCCCCCCCCCGCTCCCAGCTGCCCCAGCCCCTCCCTGTGCCCTGCAACCCCACCCGCTCCCAGCTGCCCCAGCCCCTCCCTGTGCCCCGCAACCCCCCCCGCTCCCAGCTGCCCCAGCCCCTCTCTGTGCCCCGCAACCCCCCCCCCGCTCCCAGCTGCCCCAGCCCCTCCCTGTGCCCCGCAATCCTCCCCCGCTCCCAGCTGCCGCAGCCCCTTCCCGTGCCCCGCAACCCCCCCTGCTCCCAGCTGCCCCAGCCCCTCCCTGTGCCCCGCAACCCCCCCCGCTCCCAGCTGCCCAGCCCCTCCCCGTGCCCCGCAACCCCCCCGCTCCCAGCTGCCGCAGCCCCTTCCCGTGCCCCGCAACCCCCCCCGCTCCCAGCAGCCCAAGCCCCTCCCTGTGCCCCGCAACCCCCCCGCTCCCAGCTGCCCCAGCCCCTCCCTGTGCCCCGCAACCCCCCCGCTCCCAGCTGCCGCAGCCCCTCCCTGTGCCCCGCAACCCCCCCCCGCTCCCAGCTGCCCCAGCCCCTCCCTGTGCCCCGCAACCCCCTCCCCCGCTCCCAGCTGCCCCAGCCCCTCCCTGTGCCCCGCAACCTCCCAGCTGCCCCAGCCCCTCCCCGTGCCCCGCAACCCCCCCTCCCAGCTGCCCCAGCCCCTCCCCATGCCCCGCAACCCTCCCCGCTCCCAGCTGCCCCAGCCCCTCCCTGTGCCCCGCAACCCCCCTCCCGCTCCCAGCTGCCCCAGCCCCTCCCTGTACCCCGCAACCCCCCCTCTCCCAGCTGCCCCAGCCCCTCCCCGTGCCCCGCAACCCCCCCCTCCCAGCTGCCCCAGCCCCTCCCGTTGCCCGGAACCCCCCCCGCTCCCAGCTGCCCCAGCCCCTCCCTGTGCCCCGCAACCCCCACCCGCTCCCAGCTGCCCCAGCCCCTCCCTGTGCCCCGCAACCTCCCCCGCTCCCAGCTGCCCCAGCCCCTCCCAGTGCCCCACAACCTCCCCCGCTCCCAGCTGCCCCAGCCCCTCCCCGTACCCTGCAACCCCCACCCGCTCCCAGCTGCCCCAGCCCCTCCCTGTGCCCCACAACCCTCCCCCCGCTCCCAGCTGCCCCAGCCCCTCCCCATGCCCCGCAACCCCCCCCCGCTCCCAGCTGCCCCAGCCCTCCCTGTGCCCCGCAACCCCCACCCGCTCCCAGCTGCCCCAGCCCCTCCCTGTGCCCCGCAACCTCCCCCCGCTCCCAGCTGCCCCAGCCCCTCCCGTTGCCCCGCAACCTCCCCCCGCTCCCAGCTGCCCCAGCCCCACCCTGTGCCCAGCAACCCCCCCGATCCCAGCTGCCCCAGCCCCTCCCTGTGCCCCGCAACCCCCCCGCTCCCAGCTGCCCCAGCCCCTCCCTGTGCCCCACATCACTCCCGCTGCTCCCAGCTGCCCCAGCCCCTCCTTGTGCCCGGCAACCCCCCCCGCTCCCAGCTGCCCCAGCCCCTCCCTGTGCCCCGCAACCCCCCCCGCTCCCAGCTGCCCCAGCCCCTCCCTGTGCCCCGCAACCCCCCCCCTGCTCCCAGCTGCTCCAGCCCCTCCCTGTGCCCCGCAACCCCCCCGCTCCCAGCTGCCCCAGCCCCTCCCTGTGCCCCGCACCCCCCCCTGCTCCCAGCTGCCCCGGCCCCTCCCTGTGCCCCGCAACCCCCCCCGGCTCCCAGCTGCCCCAGCCCCTCCCTGTGCCCCGCAACCCCCCCGCTCCCAGCTGCCCCAGCCCCTCCCTGTGCCCCGCACCCCCCCCTGCTCCCAGCTGCCCCGGCGCCTCCCTGTGCCCCGCAACCCCCCCGCTCTCAGCTGCCCCAGCCCCTTCCCGTGCCCCGCAACCTCCCCCCGCTCCCAGCTGCCCCAGCCCCTCCCTCTGCCCCGCAACCCCCCCCGCTTCCAGCTGCCCCGGCCCCTCCCTGTGCCCCACAAGCCCCCCTGCTCCCAGCTGCCTCAGCCCCTCCCTGTGCCCCGCAGCCCCCCCGCTCCCAGCCCCTCCCACTGCCCCGCAACCCCCCCCGCTCCCAGCTGCCCCAGCCCCTCCCTGTGCCCCGCAACCTCCCCCCGCTCCCAGCTGCCCCGGCCCCTCCCTGTGCCCCGCAACCCCCCCCGCTCCCAGCTGCCCCCGCCCCTCCCTGTGCCCCGCAACCCCTACCCGCTCCCAGCTGCCCCCGCCCCTCCCTGTGCCCCGCAACCTCCCCCCGCTCCCAGCTGCCCCAGCCCCTCCCTGTGCCCCACAACCTCCCCCCGCTCCCAGCTGCCCCAGCCCCTCCCTGTGCCCCGCAACCCCCCCGCTCCCAGCTGCCCCAGCCCCTCCTTGTGGCCCGCAACCCCCCCCGCTCCCAGCTGCCCCAGCCCCTCCCTGTGCCCCACAACCCTCCCCCCGCTCCCAGCTGCCCCAGCCCCTCCCCTTGCCCCGCAACCCCCCCCGCTCCCAGCTGCCCCATCCCCTCCCTGTGCCCCGCAACCCCCACCCGCTCCCAGCTGCCCCAGCCCCTCCCTGTGCCCCACAACCTCCCCCCGCTCCCAGCTGCCCCAGCCCCTCCCTGTGCCCCACAACCTCCCCCCGCTCCCAGCTGCCCCAGCCCCACCCTGTGCCCCGCAACCCCCCCGATCCCAGCTGCCCCAGCCCCTCCCTGTGCCCCGCAACCCCCCCGCTCCCAGCTGCCCCAGCCCCTCCCTGTGCCCCACAACCCTCCCCCTGCTCCCAGCTGCCCCAGCCCCTCCTTGTGCCCCACAACCCCCCCGCTCACAGCTGCCCCAGCCCCTCCCTGTGCCCCGCACCGCCCCCTGCTCCCAGCTGCCCCGGCCCCTACCTGTGCCCCGCAACCTCCCCCCGCTCCCAGCTGCCCCAGCCCCTCCCTCTGCCCCGCAACCCCCCCCCCGCTTCCAGCTGCCCCGGCCCCTCCCTGTGCCCCACAAGCCCCCCTGCTCCCAGCTGCCCCAGCCCCTCCCTGTGCCCCGCTGCCCCCCCGCTCCCAGCCCCTCCCTGGGCCCCGCAACCCCCCCCGCTCCCAGCTGCCCCAGCCCCTTCCCGTGCCCCGCAACCCCCCCCGCTCCCAGCTGCCCCAGCCCCTCCCTGTGCCCCGCAACCCCCCCCGCTCCCAGCTGCCCCAGCCCCTCCCTGTGCCCCGCAGCCCCCCCGCTCCTAGCCCCTCCCTGTGCCCCGCAACCCCCCCCGCTCCCAGCTGCCCCAGCCCCTCCCCGTGCCCCGCAACCCCCCCGCTCCCAGCTGCCCCAGCCCCTCCCTGTGCCCCGCAACCCCCCCCCGCTCCCAGCTGCCCCAGCCCCTCCCCGTGCCCCACAACCCCCCCGCTCCCAGCCCCTCCCTGTGCCCTGCAACCTCCCCCGCTCCCAGCTGCCCCAGCCCCTCCCTGTGCCCCGCAACCCCCCCCGCTCCCAGCTCCCCCAGCCCCTCCCTGTGCCCCGCAACCCCCCCGCTCCCAGCTGCCCCAGCCCCTCCCTGTGCCCCGCAATCTCCCCGGCTCCCAGCTGCCCCAGCCCCTCCCTGTACCCTGCAACCCCCCCCCCGCCCCCAGCTGCCCCAGCCCCTCCCGGGGCCTCCAAACCCCCCCTGCTCCCAGCTGCCCCAGCCCCTCCCTGTGCCCCGCAACCCCCACCCGCTCCCAGCTGCCCCAGCCCCTCCCCGTGCCCTGCAACCCCCCCGCTCCCAGCTGCCCCAGCCCCTCCCTGTGCCCCGCAACCTCCCCGGCTCCCAGCTGCCCCAGCCCCTCCCTGTGCCCCGCAACCCCCCCCCGCTCCCAGCCCCTCCCCGTGCCCCACAACCCCCCCGCTCCCAGCCCCTCCCTGTGCCCTGCAACCTCCCCCGCTCCCAGCTACCCCAGCCCCTCCTGCCCCGCAACCCCCCCCGCTCCCAGGTGCCCCAGCCCCTCCCTGTGCCCCGCAACCCCCCCGCTCCCAGCTGCCCCAGCCCCTCCCTGTGCCCTGCAATCTCCCCGGCTCCCAGCTGCCCCAGCCCCTCCCTGTGCCCCACAAGCCCCCCTGCTCCCAGCTGCCCCAGCCCCTCCCTGTGCCCCGCAGCCCCCCCGCTCCCAGCCCCTCCCTGTGCCCCGCAACCCCCCCCGCTCCCAGCTGCCCCAGCCCCTCCCTGTGCCCCGCAACCCCCCCCGCTCCCAGCTGCCCCAGCCCCTCCCTGTGCCCCGCAACCCCGCCCCCCCGCTCCCAGCCCCTCCCTGTGCCCCGCAACCCCCCCCCGCTCCCAGCTGCCCCAGCCCCTCCCGGTGCCCCGCAACCCCCTCCCCCGCTCCCAGCTGCCCCAGCCCCTCCCTGTGCCCCGCAACCTCCCAGCTGCCCCAGCCCCACCCCGTACCCCGCAACCCCCCCTCCCAGCTGCCCCAGCCCCTCCCCATGCCCCGCAACCCACCCCGCTCCCAGCTGCCCCAGCCCCTCCCTGTGCCCCGCAACCCCCCTCCCGCTCCCAGCTGCCCCAGCCCCTCCCTGTGCCCCGCAACCCCCCCGCTCCCAGCTGCCCCAGCCCCTCCCCGTGCCCCGCAACCCCCCCTCCCAGCTGCCCCAGCCCCTCCCCATACCCCGCAACCCCCCCCGCTCCCAGCTGCCCCAGCCCCTCCCTGTGCCCCGCAACCCCCACCCGCTCCCAGCTGCCCCAGCCCCTCCCTGTGCCCCGCAACCTCCCCCCGCTCCCAGCTGCCCCAGCCCCTCCCTGTACCCCACAACCTCCCCCCGCTCCCAGCTGCCCCAGCCCCTCCCTGTGCCCCGCAACCCCCCCGCTCCCAGCTGCCCCAGCCCCTCCTTGTGGCCCGCACCCCCCAACCGCTCCCAGCTGCCCCAGCCCCTCCCTGTGCCCCACAACCCTCCCCCCGCTCCCAGCTGCCCCAGCCCCTCCCCATGCCCCGCAACCCCCCCCCGCTCCCAGCTGCCCCAGCCCTCCCTGTGCCCCGCAACCCCCACCCGCTCCCAGCTGCCCCAGCCCCTCCCTGTGCCCCGCAACCTCCCCCCGCTCCCAGCTGCCCCAGCCCCTCCCTGTGCCCCGCAACCTCCCCCCGCTCCCAGCTGCCCCAGCCCCACCCTGTGCCCAGCAACCCCCCCGATCCCAGCTGCCCGAGCCCCTCCCTGTGCCCCGCAACCCCCCCGCTCCCAGCTGCCCCAGCCCCTCCCTGTGCCCCGCAACCCCCCCGCTCCCAGCTGCCCCAGCCCCTCCCTGTGCCCCGCAATCTCCCCGGCTCCCAGCTGCCCCAGCCCCTCCCTGTACCCTGCAACCCCCCCCGCTCCCAGCTGCCCCAGCCCCTCCCTGTGCCCCGCATCCCCACCTGCTCCCAGCTGCCCAGACCCTACCCTGGCCCCGGAAACCCCCCCTCTCCCAGCTGCCCCAGCCCCTCCCCGTGCCCCGCAACCCCCCCGCTCCCAGCTGCCCCAGCCCCTCCCTGTGCCCCGCAACCTCCCCGGCTCCCAGCTGTCCCAGCCCCTCCCTGTGCCCCGCAACCCCCCCCCGCTCCCAGCCCCTCCCCGTGCCCCACAACCCCCCCGCTCCCAGCCCCTCCCTGTGCCCTGCAACCTCCCCCGCTCCCAGCTGCCCCAGCCCCTCCCTGTGCCCCACAACCCCCCCCGCTCCCAGGTGCTCCAGCCCCTCCCTGTGCCCCGCAACCCCCCCGCTCCCAGCTCCCCAGCCCCTCCCTGTGCCCCGCAATCTCCCCGGCTCCCAGCTGCCCCAGCCCCTCCCTGTGCCCTGCAACCCCCCCCCGCTCCCAGCTGCCCCAGCCCCTCCCTGTGCCCCGCAACCCCCCCGCTCCCAGCTGCCCCAGCCCCTCCCTGTGCCCCGCAACCTCCCCCGCTCCCAGCTGCCCCAGCCCCTCCCTGTACCCCGCAACCTCCCCGGCTCCCAGCTGCCCCAGCCCCTCCCTGTGCCCCGCAAACCCCCCCCCCCGCTCCCAGCTGCCCCAGCCCCTCCCTGGTAACTGGTTCTGACTTATTTCCTTGGTCCTGAAAGAGAACAACAAGGACTTGAGTCTCCTCCCTGTCAATAACCCCCTGCTCAGCCAATCAGGGTAGAGACTGAGGACGGGAGGCTGAGGGTTCTCACCAGAGAGCCCAAAGGACGGCCCAGGTCACTGGTGGGGATCACTGCCCGAGCACTATTTCAGCCCCACATTTTTGGATGGACCTCCCACAGTGGGAGCTGCAGAGCCCTCCCCCGCCACACACACACACACACACCCCACACCCCCTCCTGGTGTTGGGAGGGGAACAGGTAAAAGGACAAAGGAAGCAAGAGAAAAAGAGGAGGGAGGAAGAGGGGAAGCAAAAAGAACAAACCCCAATGTCCCCAGTGATTCTAAGGGACAAAATCCCAGGTGCAGAATAAAATTCTGCCTCCTTAAGCTCGTGTTTTCCATGCCTAGAATTCAACTGTCACCAGCTGGATCAGACTGAACAGGTTTCAAACCTCCAGGAGGCTCTTACCTTCTAAACAGGGATGGCTGTTTTCTAGTAAAATCACTAGAAGGGAAGGAGAAAACTCAAAAGAGGTTCCTCCTGGCGCTCACGTCCGTGAACCCCAATACTCTCTCAGTCCTCAGAGAGAGACCTGGAGAAGGAGACTTGCTGGAGCAAAGCCACAGGGGTCTCTGAGGTTTCCCTGGCCCCTCGCCCCTGTCCTGCCTGGCTGATGTCAGCATCTCTCTGTCAGGTCACCACCTCCCCACCACCTTGGACCAATAGGCTGAGGTCCTGCAAAACGCCTTTGTGATGTCACTGCCACACCCCTCCCTTGCTGTGCTAATGTTCTGCCCCTGGCCAGGCACTTTGCAGGTTTGAGCTACTCCCTGTGGATCACCCCACTCAAGGAGCGTTTGTTCTAGGCAGCAAGCCGGCTAGACAGGAAAACATCAGACGCTGCTCCCAGTGCTACACTCAGTTTTTCAGAAATTAGTCGACTTTATGGCCAGAAGAGACCATTAGAGCATCTAATCTGACCCCCTGCGTATCACAGGCCTCCTGTATGACACAATAGCTACTTTGGGGGCAAAGACATTCCAGAAAGGCATCTAGCCTTCATTAAATGACATCAGGAGATGGAGAATCCACCACTTTCCTTGGTAGCTTGTTCTTGTGGTGAATCATCCTCACTGTTGAATATTTGTGCCTTAGTTGTAATATGAATTTATCTGTCTTCACCTTCCAGCCATTGGGTTTTCTTATGCCTTTCTCTGCTAGATTAAAGAGCCCTTTAATACCCAATCTTTTCTCTCCATTAAGGCACTTCAATGAAGTCACCTTTCAATCGTCTTTTGATCAGCTAATCAGGTTGAGCTCTTTCAATAGCTCCCTAGAAGGTATTTTTTCCAGTCCTCAGAACATTTGGTGGCTCTTTGCTGCCCCAGCTCCAATTTCACAACATCTTTTTCAAATGAGGACACCAAAACTGGAGGCAGTATTCCAGTATCAGTCTCACTGATGCCGTGTCACCTCCTGTGATGTTATTGACATAATCTGTAACTGTATAGCTCACCGTTGCGACCACTGTTCTATATTTGCAGCCCATATTACAGAGAAGTGGTTGTGTAAGGGGTCTATGGAGAGGTTCTGATTGGCTGATTATAATGATGCTATCTCTAGATGTGTATCATTTTTTGTAGTTGACATTATGAATATTGGCTCTATGCTGCCTGTATTTCAAACTTGTGCTCTGCTTCAGGGAATGATCCCTTTGTTTAACTGATGAAAACATAAACTAGACACTTAGAGGCTTGGAACTGATTTCAGCTGATGGACAGGTGTGCTAGGGTTTTATGCATTTGGACAGCAAAATGTTGAGTGTTCACATTCATTTCAAGCATCCTCGTATGGTGGAGCTCCTGAACATAATGGAGAACGGAAATGAAAATGTTTTTCTTTTTTTTAAGAGGGCACCTGGGTTTGAACAAAGGACCACTTGAGCTGCAATCAAACACTCTACCCCTGAGCTGTACCCCCATTACAACAGGAATATGGAATCGTGATCTCCAGGACTTTGAAGGACAGACCCTGCTTCATCGAGCTCCTTTGCCATTCCCAGACCACAGGTGGTTTTAAAAATGGGGTTTGATTAAACTTCTTAAATGTGGTCAACACCACAGCTTGCACCCCCACTGATATAGCTTCTCCCCATGACAGAGCTGCCACCTCCTGGGGAAGTGGATTGACTACACCAACGGGAAAACTCTCCCCCCTCAGCATGGAGCAGTGGTTCTCAAGCTGTGGGTCAGGACCGCAAAGTGGGTCGTGACCCTGTTTTAATGGGGTCACCAGGGCTGGCATTAGACTTGTTGGGTCCTGGGGCTGAAGCCAAAAGTCTGAGCCCCCCCCCCTCCAGGGCTGAATCCCTCAGGCTTTGGTTTTGCCCTCCCCCCACTGGGGCTCAGTCTTTGGCTCTCTCCCCCCCCCCCCCCGAGTGGAGGGGCTTGGTCCCTCTTTCCAGGGCTACGTATTAAGTTATTTTGGCAGAAGGAGGTTGCAGTGAAAGGACGTTTGAGAAACCCTGGCACAGAGCATCTCCATTACTGAGCTGCAGCAGCATAGACTCACTGTTTGAAACATTGACCTGGCCTTAGCCTCTGAATATGTCTAGGCTTGGCTCCCTATGGCACCGTGGGTGATCAGACCCTGAAAGTACAGCCATGGAGACACCACACACCAGCCTTGCCTAGCTAGCAAGGATCAAACCTTCACAGAAAGACACCCATGGTTTTCTAGCCCAGCTACCTAAGGCCTCAGCCACAACCACTTAACACAGGGGTCTTTCTACACTCTGGTTCTGTTCTCACTCAAGGGTTATTACAAATTGTTTGCTCAGACCAGCTTCCCCAGCGCACTCACTGCTGTGCAGCTCTGTACGTGTGGCCATGGCTGAACAGCCAGAGTTCCTGCCCATTTCCCTACTGGCTGGAGCATGAGGAGGGTGTGTTTGTGGTTAATGATGTTGCTGTAGATTGTTCATTCCCTGCCTTGGCAATTCAGACAGTCCCTTTCCCTGTTGTATCGCCAGCACCTCTGTGAGTCCAATAACAGATGCAGGTTTTCTCTGGGCACTGAGATTTTTGAGGGCGTTGGTGGCTCCTTTCTTTCCTCACTCTGGAGTAAACTCAGCTTTTTATTCCATCCTTGATGACTCATGGAATAACAGCAGCAGCATGAAGAGGAGAGTGAATATCTCACTGCCAGGGGGAAGGTAGATGCATTCCCTCTGTCTGACCATTGCCATTGCGGGAGAGAAGGTTTCAGTGGAATCGAATGCCCTTACTCAGACAATAGACACAGGGAGGTTTTGCTGTTCATGGATCTGTGCAAAGGAAATTGTGTCTGTGTGAAAATGAGGAGGGATATGAAATGCCCACGTGGTGGTGCCTAAGGCAAAAGGGAACCCTAGAGGATTAGAACAGGATAAGTTCTCAAGCAACACGTTTCTTACTTTGCCCATCTGTTAGTTTTGATGATTATCGATGGAAAGATTTTGCCATTGGGTCATGTGTTTACACAGAAATTGACATTTACCAACAAATACGTAATTCTTCCAAGCCTGCCTAGTCTGCTGGTGGTGAGTTTAGAGGGACACACTTACTCTTCCCACCCCCATGCCGGGCTGTGGTCTCCAGAATGTCAACTTCCCACAGAGCTGGGATCCTTCCCTCATCTCCCCCCAGACCACTGCCCCACCCCCACTTCTGGGGTCCCCTTCCAACACTGTCCAACTCCCCTGCTGGCAGGATCCCTTCCCATTCCTTTCATTTCCTGCCTCCCCTCTGAGCAAAAGCTCTCCATTGTTCCCACATTGGGAATTGAACCCCGGCCACCGGGGTGAAAAACCAGGAATCCAAATCACGAGACCATATGGGACTTGTATAGTCAATAGCACATTTACACATTCACACCTAATAATTCAAAGTAGCCATTCAAAAAACCTTCAAAAACAGACTTCAAAGAGAAATTGCAGAGTTACAATTGATTTGCAAACTTAACACCATTAATTTGAGCTTGAATAAGGACTGGGAGTAGCTGGCTCACGCCAAAAGCAATTTTCCCTCTCTTGGTATTGACACCTCCCCATCAATTATGGGGAGAGGACCACATCCACCCTGACTGAATTAGCCTTCAACACTGGTTCTCCCCTTGTACGGTAACTCCCGTCACTTCATGTTCCAATATATATTTATGCCTCTATCTGCAATTTGCACTCCATGCATCTGAAGAAGTGGGCTTTTTACCCACGAACGCTTATGCCCAAATAAATCTGTTAGTCCTTAAGGTGCCACCGGACTCCTCATTGCTTTTAATTCTAAGATGATCTTAACCCTTTCAGTACCCTTACAAACTCAGATGCTTCTCACCACAGGCTGGCTGGTGGGTTTCAGCCAGGCTCTCCCCTTTCATCAGCGCTTCAGTTCCTTGGTGTGGGGGTGTCTGTAGATGTAGGTGGCAGAGAGAGATAAAGCATGGCAAATGTCTCTCCTTTTATCATGTCATTTCTTCCCTCATGGCTTTGCCCCCCCTCCCCCCTTCAGAGTCAGGTGAGCATCACTGAGTCTCTCCAAGCAAGTCTGAGCAATTCCCCTGGGGTGTCCTCATGCAGGTGAGTCATTGCATTGTAGCTCCCTTGCTGGGCAATGGCTGTCGATGGGTTGTTTGACACTCTGGGTGTTGGTTACTTTCCTTGCTGTTGCCACTGGGAAGCTAATATTTGGCTGACTCCCCCACCTTGCAGCACAGTGACAAACACACTGCACAATTCTCATAACTTCATATGCATGAATGGTCTACATCTATGGGTAGAGAAATGACTTTCAGCAGATCATATCCTTTTCCTGATACCTTACAAGTCATGCTCTATATGTAAGATCACAATGATATGAAAATGAGGATTATGGGGGTTACAGCCGCTCCCCCAAAGGTATAGAATGTCACACTGAGATTCTATGTTCATTTGTTCTGTAACAGCATTACAGAGATCCAATGACTGACCAATGGCATTTCCAAGTGCTAAAATAGCAAGCGATGTCTGTCTCTCATTGGCCATCAGCGACTGAAGATGTGGTTTAATGAGCTGGTGCTTCAAGGCGAGGGTGGCTCTGTCCACTGCCTTCCGTTGCGCTGCTAGGCCCCAAGTCCCTGGTGGCCAATATGTGACGCTGGGAGAAGAGAGTGGGGTGGCAAGTGGCGGCAGGACTTTTGCCACCAGGGTCTAGCTGCCCAACTTCCTCCTGGTACTGCTGGCCCCCGTCGCCTTCAGGTAACCCAGGAACTAAGGCAGGAATAGGGCGAGGAAGCAAGTAAAGCCGAGCAAGGAAGGCAAAAGTGAATCTTGTCTTCATGGGCCGCTCGCAATGACGTCCTTTTTCTGTGCCACACCTGACAACAACATCCCAGACAGAAAAGCAGGAGGCCAAAAAGAAACCGAGCAGCTGCTGAAGTAGTTCAGTTGGGAGCGTGCTAGACTAACAGGCTCTTCTGTCCCCCTTTGTGCATGGGTGGGATGTTTTCTGAAAGTGCAGCAGTTCTTTTAACGGCCATCAGTCCCTCATTTCAGGCTATGCAGCAGGAAAAGACAGCATGGGCTTCTGCACCGAGTTGGCCCACCTGACCTTTTATTCTTCTCTTGCTCTTTGTCAGCAAGGGGAAGAAAAAGAAACTCTCCCTCAAGCTGGAGTCACAAGGGCGACGTAAGGACGACTTCCTGAGTGCCGGCTCCAGTCCTCTGCTCTGCCAGCTGACCCATTGAAGGGCTGCCACCACTTTCTCCAGGATTGTCCATCGGTCTGTGCCAGGGTGAGCAACAGCCAAGCAGGTGGAGTTTCTGTAGTGTAGTGGTTATCACGTTTGCTTAACACGTGAATGGTCCCTGGTTCAGAAACATGCTGGCTTCCTTTTGCCAGATCCCCTTGCTGTTCAGGAAGGCCTCCTCCTTCTCCTATTGGCCTGTCCCTGGGATAACTCCAACCCCCGCATGACAGAGGGTGCTGACAGCAGTGGAGAAAGCACCTTGGCGTCAGGCTGGAGAACCTAGAGGAGTGCGGCGTGTCACCTTTTGGAGGCTTGTGGCTTGGCCTCCTCTGCTGTTGGAGGTTGGCCGGTGGAGGCCGGCTCTTCCTGCTGGCCTCCTCTGCGTGACTTGCCAAAGGAGGAAGTGAGGCAGGAATGGGGCAAAAGAGGAAAGTCGAGCTGAGGAAGGCAGGGCAGAAGTTAAGCGCCTCAGTGCGGCTACGTGGGGTTAGTAGAGCATCACCATTCGTTCTGCAAAGCCGGGGGAGGTGCGGTTGGCTGCTGGGAGGCAGAATCCTGTGCCTGCCTGTTGGCATCCCAGGGATGGCTCCTTGCAGCCCAGGAGAAGCGGGGTCCTGGGGGGACGGAAAAGCAGCAATGGCGAGGCTGAGTGGGCTCCTTTCTGGCCGAGATGGTGGGCTGTGGTGGGTTTGGGAGTTGCCTGTAAGCCATAAGTGGACTTGGTGCAGTGAAAACCGCTGCTCCATTCTGGCTGACCTGGGGGAGCCATTAATGACTTGGGAGTGGGGGCAGGGCGCTGGCTGTGAGCAAATGGGATCAAGGAAGCCCCTGCCTGCCCCTCCAGGGGCCGAGTCTTCTTCTCTCCTGCCATGGGGAGCCCGGCCTAGAGCCTGCCCAGCATGCACTGCAGCTCGAGCATTAAGCCGTCCTGTGTGCATAACCTAACTACGGCCTAGTGTAATCAGGTGTAAAGTTTAGATTGTGAATTTATCTTTAATTTCCATGGTAACTTACTTTGCTCTTTTATGCCTACCACTTATAATCCTTAAAACTTCATCTTTCTGTAGTTAATAAATCTGTTTTATGAAACTGGTGTATTTTGCTTGAAGTTCTTGGGAAATCGCAGCTCCTTTACAAGGCTGGTTCATGTACTATTCACAGTGAGGGAAGGGTGGACCCTGCGTAATAAACTCACACTGATCAGGCTTCTGATTAAGGAAAGATGGTATGATCCAGGGGCGCAAGGCTGCGGACCTGGGGGAATTGGCGGGACGCTCTCTATCATTAGTGTTATGAGTGGCTGGGAGAAGCATTCATGTAATAGTTGGATGTGTCCCTACCTGTGGATGTCTGTGTAAGTGCAATATCTGCCAGAGATTCACAGCTCCTCACAGCATCACAGTGTGAGAGGGAGCCCAGGCAGTGGTACACAGGGCTCAGGGGTCCCACTGTTCAGGTTGCATCCCATAGATCCCATCACAGACTTTCAGCAACCACAGCAGATGTTCACTGGAACAGTGAAAGAGATGCCAAAATAGTGATCTCCAGGGCCTGCAGACATCAAACTATCAGGAATTCTGCACACAGAGAGGACCCTGCAAGTGGAAAATGCCTTTGGAAAAGACCCTTCTGTCCCCAGCTGTGGTCGTACAGTGCTTAGTGCTCTGCGTTGTGGCCTCAAGAGCCATGGATGCAAGTTGAGTTACGGTGACCTTTTCCTTGTCTCCACGTCTCTTAGGTGCCTCCTTCCAATGACCGGTTTCTTTTGGAAGCATTTGCATTGCAAGGCAGAGGCAGTCTTCTCTGTTTCCTCAAAAGATTGACCAAAAGGTGGGAGGAGTGGACACATTTGGCAAGGCACTACTGGGTGCTGCATCTCTAACCTCCACTTTACCTGGCAGGTGCTTCTGGGACTTTTCTCCCAGCTGCTCCATTTTTCATCAGTGACAATCAAAAGGAAGATGACATGACATCTGTGTGCAGACATCCCCAGTGAATCACAAGGACGTGTGGCGCAGGCTCTTGTGTTGCAGCAATTGTAGTTGAAGCAACCACCACGCTAATGTCAGTCACAGCAACCTTTTCATCAACTCCAGGCTTGTGATTTGATTCTTTCCAATGTTTCTCTCCAAAGAAACCTTTTCCTTAGCAAGCAATTACTTGGATAACAAGGGAGGTCTCTTCTGTTTCCCGGAAAGACACAGGAAAATGTGAGCAGAGGAGACAAAGCCATACAACAAGGCACCACTAGGAGTTGAACCCAGGATCTCCTGTTTACTAGACAGGTGCTTTAAGCCAGCTAAGCTATGGTGCCTGCCTCAAGAAAATACTTGCAACTGTTCCATTTGATGGTCCAGGACAACACCTGCAAATTCCAAACTACAGACATTCCCCATTTCCCTCAAGACTTGCAAGGAAGAACTGTCAGGCCAAGCCAGGATCTCCTGGTTACTAGGAAGACACTTCAGCAAACTCTTCCCAAAGATCACTATCCAGAGACCTTTAAGCAGCCACTGCAGATGTTCACTGACAAAGAGATGCCAAAATGGAGTTCTCCACTGCCTGCAGCCATCACGCTACCAGGAGTTCTGTGCACAGAGATGCCCCTGCTGGTGGGAAAGGTTTTGGTAGAGACTCTTCTGACACCACCCGTTCTCATATAGTGTTTAGCACTTTGTGTTGTGGCTTCAGCATCCACAGATGCCAGTTCAATTGGGGGACATTTTTCCTGTCTCCACGTTTGTCTAATGGCTCCTTTCAACACTTGTCACCAAAAATACCTGTTTCTTTTGCAAGCGATGTACAGCTAGGCAAAGGCAGTCTTCTCCATTTCCTCAAAAATCACCAAGCTGTGGGGAGAGGAGACACATTCAGCCAAGCTGGATGCTGAATCTCCTCTTTATTCAGCAGGTGTCTGTGAAGGACACAAATCTCCACTGTGTAGAGGTCAAGAATAGGAGTTTATTACACACAGTGATGGCGGAGTGGGCTTATTAGGCTCAGAGACACTGTTAATTAATTAATTACAATAGAATATATAGATTTTCCACGGGCAGGGGAAAGTGACAGGCTAGGCAGTTCCACACCCCAGGATAGGTTTTGCAGCAAGTCAAGATAGCACAGTAGCCAATGGTTAACAGGTCACATAATGTCTCCACCCATGGTCTCAAGTTAGCAAGTTAACATTTCATTAATACTTTGATATATTATTAGTATAAAATATATATGTTGAATTCTGATTTGAGGTCCATAGGAATGGAGCAACTCCTTTGATTGTCCAACAGGTACATTCCTAGGGGTTAAAGCAAAGAAACAGTGAAAGTATATGGCAATAAAGATTGTTTTTGGGTGTCTAACAGCAGGATTGGTCCCTGGGAAGGGAGGTGGAAGGATGCCATATCTTATACTGACGTGCCAACTTTTCATAAACTCAGGGTTCGCTCTGTGGGAAAAATGTCTCCCTACAGAAGAGACTAACACAATAGGAACAGGGATTTTTTGCTCAATCTGCAACTCTGAATAAGACACAATGATTTAGTTCTTAGCTCCAACACCTGGCAATTTGCTGACCAGGCCTATCTTAGCAAGCAAGGCTTTCTGTTTATCCAGCTTTCTCTTAACTGATCACTATTTGCTAGGCTTCTGGTTCCTTGACCATACTCTGGACTTCGGGTCTGGAAAAGAGGTGGCACAATCGATAGACCAGGTTGTTATATAAAATGCACATGGATTTTAACCTTTCACATCCAGTAATGGCAAAGTTCTTGGTTCAGGCTTGTAGCAGTGATGGAATAAACTGCAGGTTCAAATCAAGTCTCTGGAGTACATCCCCCACTGGGATGGGTCATTCAGTCATTTGTACAGAGCTTCAGTTTGTAGCAAAGTCCCTCCAGAGGTATGAAGCAGGATTGAAGACAAGATGGAGACGAGGCATCAGCCTTTTATAGTCTCTTGCCATGTGGTCTTTGCTTTCTTTGTCCCAAGGACACTCTATCCAGCACGTGGGACAGAAAAACCTTAGAGTTCTCTCCATAGGCAGGTCCCTGCTACCATGCTGAGTCACAAGGTGTATCTGCCTTCTCTCAATGGGTCGATTGTATAGCTGATGGTCCTTAATGGGCCATCAAGCAGGCTAGGCAGAACTGAACCAACTTGTCCGGGGTGTTCCACGGAAGCAGAGCACAAGTTTGAAATACAGGCAGCATAGAGCCAATATTAATAACGTCAACTACAAAAATGATACACATCTAGAGATAGCATCATTATAATCAGCCAATCAGAACCTCTCCATAGATTCCTTACACGACAACCTTTCTACAATATTGGCTGCAAATATAGAACAGTGGTCGCAATGGTGATCTATACAGTTACAGATTATGTCAATAACATCACAGGAGCTGACACGGCATCAGTGAGACTGATACTGGAATACTGCCTCCACTTTTGGTGTCCTCATTTGAAAAAGATGTTGTGAAATTGGAGCTGGGGCAGCAAAGAGCCACCAAATGTTCTGAGGGCTGGAGAAAAATGCCTTCTAGTGAGCTATTGAAAGAGCTCAACCTGTTTAGCTTATCAAAAGAAGATTGAAAGGTGAGCAGAGAAAGGCATAACAAGACCCAATGGCTGGAAGGTGAAAAGAGACAAATTCATATTACAAATGTTCAACAGTGAGGATGATTCATCACAGGAACAAGCTACCAAGGAAAGTGGTGGATTCTCCATCTCCTGATGTCATTTCATGAAGACTAGATGCCTTTCTGGAATGTGTTTGCCCCAAAAGTAGCTATTGTGTCATACAGGAGGCCTGTGATATGCAGGGGGTCAGATTAGATGCTCTAATGGTCTCTTCTGGCCATAAAGTCGACTAATTTCTGAAAAACTGAGTGTAGCATTGGGAGCAGCGTCTGATGTTTCCCTGTCTAGCCGGCTTGCTGCCTAGAACGAATGCTCCTTCAGTGGGGTGATCCACAGGGAGTAGCTCAAACCTGCAAAGTGCCTGGCCAGGGGCAGGACATTAGCACAGCGAGGGAGGGGTGTGGCAGTGACATCACAAAGGCCTTTGGCAGGACCTCAGACTATTGGTCAAAGACTATTGGTGGGGAGGTGGTGACCTCACAGAGAGATGCTGACATCAGCCAGGCAGGACAGGGGCGAGGGACCAGGGAAACCTCAGAGACCCCTGTGGCTTTGCTGCAGCAAGTCTCCTTCTCCAGGTCTCTCTTTGAGGACTGAGGGAGTATTCGGGTTCACGGACGTGAGCGCCAGGAGGAACCTTTCGAGTTTTCTCCTTCCCTTTTAGTGATTTTACTGGAAAACAGCCGTCCCTGTTTAGAAGGTAAGAGCCTGCTGGAGGTTTGAAACCTGTTCAGTCTGATCCATCTGGTGAGAGTTGAATTCTAGAGATGGAAGACACGAGCTTAAGGAGGCAGAATTTTATTGCACACTTGGGATTTTGTCCCTTAGAATCACTGGGGACATTGGGGTTTGTCCTTTTTGTTTCCTCCATCCCTCCCTCCCTCCTTTCTCTTCGTCTCTTGCTTCTTTTGTCCTTTCTCCTGTTCCCCTCCCAACATCAGGGGTTTTTCTCCTGCTGATAACAGCTCACGTTAACTGTTCACTCTCGTTATAGTGTGTATGGCAACACCCATTTTTTTCATGTTCTCTGTGTGTATATATATCTTCCTACTGTATTTTTAACTCCATGCATCCGATGAAGTGGGCTGTAGCCCACAAAAGCTTATGCTTAAATAAATTTGTAGTCTCTAAGGTGCCATATGTTCTCCTTGTTCTTTTTGCAGATAAATTAATGGAAGTTATGTCCATTAATGGATATTAATCAGGATGGGTAAGGAATGGTGTCCCTAGCCTCTGTTTGTCAGAGGGTGGAGATGGCTGGCAGGAGAGAGATCACTTGATCATTACCTGTTAGGTTCACTCCCTCTGGGGCACCTGGCATTGGCCACTGTTGGCAGATAGGATATGGGGTTGGATGGACCTTTGGTCTGACCCAGTATGGCCGTTCTTATGTTCTTTTAAAGGGAGGGCAAAGTCCTCTGGCACAGTTTCTGTAGTGTAGTGATTATCACATTTCCCTAACACGCAAAAGGTCCTTGGTTTGAAACCAGGCAGAAACCTGATGGCTTCCTTTTCCCAGCTCCTAGTGGCCTGTCCCTGCTGTTGTAGGAGCAGCAGTGATTTCTATGCTCAATAGGTCTGTTATACTTCCCCTGCTCCCACTTTTGTCTCCTCTCCCTCTCTGAATACCTGTGAAGTGGCTTTCCCCCTCCCCCTCCCGCTCCCTCCTGCAATGCTTGTGGGATGAAGGGGCTGGTTGAACAGCTGGAAGATCAGAAGAGCTCCTAGATAGACAAGGTGTCTGGGACTCTAATTAGGCAGCGATCACACACCCAGAGCATGGACATTGCCCAAGGTGGAGTGTGACCCACCAGATGCAGCCAAGTCATCTCTAGTCGCAGGCCATGAGGAGCAGGTCCTTAAAAGGGGAAGGGGCCCTGTGCTCAGGGGTCACTCACAAGCTTGTACCTCCAATGAATGCCCTTCGCCCCGACCGCCTGGCCAGTGGTTCGCTGCGTTACATTTCATTGTGCCTCGGGAAGACTTACCCTCATCACACCGTCCATCGCGGCGCTGGGGGACACTTACCTGGCAGAATCCTGACATCTCCAGTGCCGAGCCAGTCCTGGGAGTGTGAGTATGTGTGTGTGAGTGTGACACCCGCCTTCTTTTGAGTTTAGCTGTCAGTATAACAAACGTGCTGCTTTCTGCCAAACTCTGGTGGGTCATTAGTCCTCCCTACGCTGACTAGCTGGCCCTATTTCGGGTAACACCTGCGATAACCCCAACCCCTGCAGGACAGAGGGTGGTGAAATGAGCTGAGAAAGAGCCTTGGCCTCAGCAGGGGAAAGCTAGAGGATCTGGGCCAGTCACCTTTTGGAGCCTTGTGGCTTGGTCTCCTCTGCCCTGGGAGGTTGGCTGGTGGAGGCCGGCTCTTCCTACTGGCCTCCTCTGCGTGACTTGCCAAAGGAGGAAGTGAGGCAGGAATGGGGCAAAAGAGGAAAGTCGAGCTGAGGAAGGCATGGCAGAAGCTAAGCGCCTCAGTGCGGCTAAGTGGGGTGACTAGAGCATCACCATTCGTTCTGCAAAGCCGGGGGAGGTGCGGTTGGCTGCTGGGAGGCAGAATCCTGTGCTCTGTTCCTTCCTGGGGATCCTCTCTCCCTTCCTGGAGATCAAGGTCATGAAGCCTCTGCCTTGCCTCCTGAGTCTGAATTAACGTCCCATTTCCCATGATCTGCTCGAAAGAAACAAATGTTTCTAACCCAGGTGAGCGGTGTTAATTCAGCTGGAATCCTTCACCCACATTCCTTAGGAGATACAGACTCTCTGTGACACGGACTGACTGGGGTTCATCTCTGCATGTCCCCAATGGGGAAGGAAAGACACTGAGGGGGAAGGAAGAAGATGGACAGAAGGAGTCAAATGGGGCTAGACCAGAATAGGACATTTTCTGCTTGTTAAAAATGTACTAGACTCTAATTGCTTAAAACAAAACAAAAACCCACCAGCTTCTGTTTGAACCATCAGCTTTTCACAGAGCAGCCAAAGTGGTGAAGCACAGACACACATAACCACCTACAGCCCAAGTTTGTCTAAGAAGCACCTATAGTGGCTCATGCAGGGGGAAATACAGCTGTGGGTGTGAGTTCAAGCCTCACCCAGAGCGTTGGTTTTCATTAGCCAGGTAGGTTCCCCCACTTGCTTTGCCCAATTCACACGGAAAGTGCCATACAAGGGTGATGAGAGTAAATTCTAAACTCTGAAATGCGGTGGTTGGCCCAGAGATTGGGATAAGGGGTTTGAAGAGAAAAAGCTCTAAGAGTATAAAACCAGACAGTCTCCAGGGGCAGGTTTGGTACAACGCCTCAACAGGGAGCCATTTGCGGGAGGGGGTTTCACTCCCTCTGTTCAATGTCCTGAGAGGTATTTTAAGGTGAAGATAACGCCATGGCTAACAGGTGACTGGCATGTCCTGGGTTAAAGAAAGGGACCTGGGTTAATAGTCGGAAGATTTGTGTTACCGTCACTGTCTGACCCCCCTTCAGTGTGGAGCAGGTTTGTACATTGCTGTGTGGAACGCAGACTCCTGCAGAGCAGGGGCAGCTGTTTCCATGGCAGAGAGCCTGGCACTTAGGAGACTTTCTTGAGTTGCTGTTTTGAAGCAATTCAATAAAATAACGGTGGAGCTACACTGTCCAGTCCAAAATTTCAGCCCTCTAGTGCAAAAATGCTATTTTAGGATCTAAACAGGAGGCTTTCAGTGCTAGGACACCTGACCCAAGAGCTCAGAAGGGGGTGTAAGAGCTGCTGACTCTGAGGGTCCCGGGCTAAATCCACTTACGGGGGAAGTGTTTTGATTTATTTGATTGATAATGAGCACCAGCTACCAGGGGAGAAGCCCTGGGAGTCGCTGCCACTCCAGCTGCGGCCCCCTTCCCCCCCCCGCCGAATTCTGCCTAGGGCGCCAGAAACCCTGGCACCGCTCCTGGCTGTTCTAACTGCTGTTATGAAAGAGACGATCTTTCAGGCTACACAGAACTGAAGAAGGGTGCTGGGTTATCTCCACAGCTTGTCTCTTTCACCAACAGAGGTTGGTCCTCTGCAAGCTCTTACCCTCACCCGCCTTGTCTCTCTTGAATAGCGTAGCTGGAGTCGAAGTATCTTAGATCGATTTACCTCTCGTCCTCACAGCGCAGGATTGACGTCTGCGGCTCCCCCTGTCAACTCCGCTACCGCCGTTCGCACTGGTGGAGTTCTGGAGTCGACAGGAGCACTTTCGGGGATCGATATATCACGTCTAGATGAGATGCGATATAACGATCCATGAGAAATCAATCGCTACCTGCCGATACAGCGGGTAGTCTAGATGTACCCACAAAGCGAAGAACACATGTTCCATGATTTCATAGGGCAGAGTTTTATGCAATAGGGAACTTGCCCTGTGTGAATTTGACAGGTGGATCAACATAGAGACACATTGTGACCCTTCTCAGGGAGCTGAGGGCTGTGAGTCTCTTGTTGCCACCTATAATAATAATAATTAGAGATATACCAATCTCCTAGAACGGGAAGGGACCTTGAAAGGTCACTGAGTCCAGCCACCTGCCTTCACTAGCAGGACCAATTGTTGCCCCAGATCCCTATGTAGCCCCCTCAAGGATTGAACTCACAACCCTGGGTTTAACAGGCCAATGCTCAAACCACTGAGCTATCCCTCCCCCTGACCTATCACTAGGAAGAGGGAGTTTTCCATTTGGATGTTAGTGACCAAACTCACCAGCCTGCTGGAACTCAAGCACCCTCCTCTGAGCTACAGCAGCCACTCTAACCCCTGAGTTCCTTCAATGTGTCCCCCTCTGGGGTCCAGCCCGGATCATCAGATACTCGGTGAAATCCCAGATCCTCTCTTCCCCAAGTATCTCAGGTTACTAGTTTTACTGTGGACCATTGCTACTGTATCTCACACAGCACCTGAGTACAGTTATCGATCAAGCAAAAAATGTATTTAACAACGGATAGAGATTTAAACAAACAAACATGAGTGATGGAAACCAACTGTTACCACTAAACAAAGGCAGAAAGTGATAGAATAGAAAGGCCAGCACAAAAAACAAACAGAGAGAGGAACAATAAGATACTAAAAGGACAATGGTTGGAACTCTCCATTTCTCTCAGTCTTTGGATTGATGGGTACTAGAGCTGTAGCAACAGTTGAGGAACCAGGGTAAATTAAATCAAATTAACTTTTCAAGATTAGCCATCATTTCCTGTATGACTAACAAAACACAAAAAAAGACAACTTTCAGTTTTCCAAAATAATTCAGATTATCACACAGTCTCTTACTCTTTAACCAATAACTTCACCTATTATTTCATTTTCATTGGTAACAATAACATATTCAAAGATCACAAATTCTTGTCATATATGTTAGTTTTATTTTAATCCCCATTGCCAACAACTGAACCCTGGTTCTTATTGTGGTTTGTCCCAACGTAGGTCCCAACCACTTCTGTGAGTTCATATATCTCAGGATCTTCTGCCATATGTGTTGGTAGAAGGAGTCTTCTATGTCGGAATGTTTGCATCATGGAGAAAAATACCTCTCTTTTCACACTTTTTAATCTTTCAAAGTAGGAGGAGGTAGAGAAGTAATGTAAATGCATAAAACAAAAGAGAAACCTCTCTGGTCTACACTAAAGACATTTATCGGGATAACTATATTGCTTAGGGGTGTGAAAAATCCACACAGCTGAGGAAGGTAGTTACACAGCCCTAACCCCCTGTGTAGATAGTGCTACATGAGCAGGAGAGCTTCTCCTGCCAACATAGCCACCGCCGCTTGCGGGGGCTGGACTAATCAAGTCTGATGGGAAAAATCTCTCCCACTGGCTTGGAGCATCTGTTATAGCAGTGCTACAGCAGCACAGCTACATTGGTGCAGCTGTGCCAACATCAGCTTAATTGTGTAGCCACAGCGTCAGACACAAAACCATAGAATCAGGACTCAACATGTGTGTATCCGGAAGTCTGAAACTGGAGGCTGACAAATTCATTGCCTCATTGGTTACCATCATTTCTACAGCCTGAAAGTCCTTGTTACCCAACCAGGCAGCCAGTTTGGGATCCACAGGGAAGGACTGTCCTATGAAGCACTCTCTCTTTGCATCAAAATAGTGAAGGATGACTGTTCTCAGGGTACGTCTACACTACGGGATTATTCCGAATTTGCATAAACCGGTTTTGTAAAACAGAATTTATAAAATCGGGTGGAGCGTGGCCATACTAAGCACATTAAATCGGTGGTGTGCGTCCATGGTCCGTGGCTAGCATCGATTTCTGGAGCGTTGCACTGTGGGTAGCTATTCCCTAGCTATCCCATAGTTCCCGCAGCCTCCCCCGCCCCTTGGAACTTCCGGGTTGAGATCCCAGTGCCTGATGGGGCAAAAATCATTGTCGCGGGTGGTTCTGGGTAAATGTCGTCAGTCACTCCTTCGTCTGGGAAAGCAACGGCAGACAAGCATTTCGCGCCTTTTTCCCCTGGATTGCCCTGGCAGATGCCATAGCATGGCAATCATGGAGCTTGTTTTGCCGTTTGTGACTCTCACCGTATGTGTACTAGATGCCGCTCACAGAGGCGATTCAGCAGCGCTACACAGAAGCATGCTTTTGCTTTTGCATGACAGCAGAGATGGCTACTAGCCATATTGCACCATCCAAACCCTTCCATAAATTGGAACTGAGGATGATCATGGCTACCAGTCCTTTTGTACCATTTGCTGCTAGTGCCCCTGGCCAATCAGCCAGGGGCGCAAAAGCCAAGATTGGTTACTAGCCATATTGCACCTTCCATCATTTTGTACCATTAGCTGCTGTCATAAGTGCCCCTGGCCGATCAGCCAGGGGCGCAAAAGCAAAAATTGGGAATGACTCCCTGAGTCAATTCCTCCTTTTTGGTATCTAAAAATAGAATCAGTGCTGCCTAATATAGGCAAGTGTGCTAGAGAACCACCGTATCATAGAACCAGAGAACACAGCTGCTCTGTGTCAGAGCCTGCAGAAATTATTATCTGTATGCTATTCACAGGGGGTGCTCCTGTAACAACCCCACCTGTTGATTCCGTTCTTCCCCCAGCCTTTCTTGGCTACCGTAGCATTGTCCCCCCACTTGTGTGATGAATTAATAAAGAATGCAGGAATAAGACACACTGACTTGTTAGTGAGAAATGAGTGGAAGGCAGCCTCCAGCTGCTATGATAGTCCAGACAGGACATTAAGCAGTGTGTAGGAGAGAAGCCCAGCATCCCACTGCTAGTCCAGGGGCAACTGAATCTTTTCTTTACACATGAAGGGTGGGGGCTGATGGAGCTCAGCCCCCTGTTGCTATGATGAGGATGGTTACCAGCCATATTGCACCATCCATCCACCAGAAAAAATTAGGGCCAATAGGCTGATGACAAGGACGGTTACCAGTCCTTTTGTACCATCAGCTGAGGCTGATGATGAGGATGGATTTCCATGTTTTTGTACGATCAGCTTATGCTGATGATGAGGATGGATTTCCATCATATTGTACCATCAGCCGCCCATGGCGGGGGGGGGGAGCAAGGATGTTGGTGTTGAGTGCTGCACTATCGCGTCTATCTGCAGCATTCAGTAAAGATAGGGTGACATGTAAAAGAGTCAGAGGATTGTTTTACCTTTCGCTTCTGGGGGTGGGTGGGGGGTGGGTGAGTAGATTGCCAAGCTATGCCCTGACCCGCGGACACTGTGTTTGACCCTAGAAGCATTTGGAGCTCAGCCAAGAATGCAAATAATTTTCGGAGGCTGCAGGAACTGTGGGATAGCTTCAGTCCTCCAGTCCATGCGCATCCATTTGATTCTTTGGCTTTCCGTTACGCTTGTCACGCTGCAGTGCACTGAGTCCCTGCTATGGCGTCTGTCTGGAGATTTTTAAAAAAGGATTCTGAATTTCATCTTCTGTAACGGAGCGCTGATAGAACGGATTTGCCTGCCCTTACAGCGATCACATCCGCATGGTCCATGCGGGAGCTCTTTTTTTATTTTGATTTCGGACTGCATCGCCACCCGTGCTGATCGGAGCTCCACGCTGGGCAAACAGGAAATATTCAAAAGTTCGCGGGGCTTTTCCTGTTTACCTGACCACTGCATCCGAGTTCAGATTGCAGTCCAGAGCGGTCACTGGTGCACTGTGGGATAGCTCCCGGAGGCCAATACCGTCGATCAGCGTCCACACTAACCCTAATCCGATATGTTAATACCGATACTAGCGTTACTCCTCTCGTTAGGGAGGAGTACAGAAACCGGTTTAAAGAGCCATTAAAATCGATATAAGGTGCCTCCTAGTGTGGACGGTTTTGGCGTTAAATCGGTTTTATGCTCCTAAAACCGATTTAAACGCCTAGTGTAGACCAGGCCTCAATCTAACCCTGGCATACTTTGGAAGTGTAATCAGTGACACTGAACTAGGAAGTGGAATTGTACAAACAATTTTCCTTGGGTCACCATAGCTTCCTTTACTGGGGTGGAAACCAAGAACTGGGTGTGGACTCTTTCAACTTCAGCTCTTTCTAAATCCTTGGTCTTGGATAGGGTAAATTTACAGTTCTCTGAAGTAGAATCCTTTACAAAACCACTTAAAATCTCAGCAGTGTTAATGAGGAATGGCTTCCTGAAACATGCCCAGCTTTTCTTTAATTCGGTGGCACAGGTTCCAGGGAAGGGACTGGATACAGGCCTGGATCAGAATCTTCGTTAGTTACCAGAGCTGGAGATTCTATTAAAAAATGGCTATTTTTCTGAAGCTATTAAATTTTCAACACTGGTTTCATTTTATACACATCTTTAGCACCTACAAACGATAAATTCGACAAAAACTCCACTTCCATTTCCTCAACATCTGTGTCATGAAGGGCTGCATCTCCCATACTATAGGATTAGCTAGGAGAGATCTTCAGTGGGGCCTGGGTTACAAATGCTTTGAGAACCAAACACATGGGTATTTTGCCTAGTTCAAAACCACTTACCATGGAATTCTCTTCCCAGATCATTGGAGACAATATTGCCTTAAACAACTGAAATACACTGTGATCAGATGCACTTCCTTCAGTTAGTTGGGGTTCTGCTGTTGTTCACCATTTCCGAGTGGAGATTTTAAATCACTGCTGTTTCTTTGTTAGCCTGTCCAGTAAATTAGAGAGTTCTCTCCTGTTGATAGAACTGCACTTCAGCTTCCACCATGTCATAATGGAAGATGGGGAAAAAGCAAAGCTGAAATCATAAATGAGGACTTTAGCAAAGGGTCATTGTCTTAAATTCTTCAATAAATCTGAGCTACATCCTATCAAACTGAACTAATATCCAATTGGGTGACCAAACAGCCTTCAGGAAAGATAGAAACCCACATCACAGAGAGAGAATACATTACAAAGAAAGTGTCAAGTGAAATTCCAGAGCAGGTTACATCTGATTATTCAGAATCGGGACAAGAGATTCTCCCACCACACTGTCCTCTGATCCATTCAAACCTGCTTCCCTGATACCTGTCTCAATAGTCAGTTATGTTATTTACAACATTTTTAGTATCCTAGCATTCCCATAATGAGGGAAAAACAGCCCTCTTGCCAGAAGTGGCTTTACAATAGATGGAACCTGGAATTTAAACTCTAAATGATCACACTGTATTTGGGATCCATTTGAATTCCCCTCCCAGGTCTTTGACAGTTTCATCTCCAGTCATAGCGACTCTGATATAGGATTAAAGAAGTCAAAACATCATCTGCAAGCACAGACAACGGAGAATGCTTCATCCCATGACACTTATGAAGTGGATGGATAGAATGTGATGAAGATAAACTCTGCCTGGCTTAGGCAAAAGGTAAGAGTTCTGCAGTGAAGGGGAAGGAGGGAATCTCTGAGTCACCTCATCTCCTTCCAGTGTCACAGAAGCTGTAATTATACTTTTTTCCTGCCCCTGCTCCTCTTCATTTACATATAATTTGAAAAATTCCCAATGTAACTGCTCTTCAGCACAACCCAGAGCAACGTGAGAACAACTGGCAAGGATACAATCTGTATCACTGGTGACTCTAACAATAACTTTGCAATAGGAGGAATGGTATAAACGTGATGCTCCCTGGTTCCTCATAGGAAGGGCACACTCCAGTTACTTGTGGGACAATAGAAAGGACAAATAGGTCCATCTCAAAAGAGGGCGAACTGCAAAAGGCAAAAATGGGCCACTCATCTGGACAAGCTGAGGGATAACGGTGGTGTAAACAGTTCAAAGAGCTTTAAAAGTTACTATGTGGGAATCAGGAAAAGTATTAAAGAAAAGAAAGTCTTGATAGCCCTAGAGATTTTTACAATGTTTATCTCCCTTGCAGATTCTCTGATGGCTAACAAGGGTTGAGCTGCGATTGAAGGTTTTCCCACACAAACTGCATTCATAGGGCCTGTCCCCTGTGTGGATTCTCTGATGGGTAATAAGGTTTGAGCAGTGATTGAAGGTTTTCCCGCACTCACTGCATTCATAGGGCCTGTCCCCTGTGTGGATTCTCTGATGAGCAGGAAGGGCTGATCTTTGAGTGAACGTTTTCCCACACTCACTGCATACATAGGGCCTGTCCCCTGTGTGGGTTGTTTGATGACTAATAAGGTGCGAGCTGCGATTGAACGTTTTCCCACACTCACTGCATTCATAGGGTCTTTCCCCCGTGTGGATCCTCTGATGTCTAGAAAGGTCTGATCTGTAAGTGAAAATTTTCCCACACTCACGGCATTCATAGGGCCTCTCCCCTGTGTGCATTCTCTGATGTCTAGAAAGGCCTGACCTGTAAGTGAAGCTTTTCCCACACTCACGGCATTCATAGGGCCTCTCCCCTGTGTGGATTCTCTGATGTTGAGAAAGGTCTGAGCTGCTAGTGAAGCATTTTCCACACTCACGGCATTCATAGGGCCTCTCTCCTCTGTGGATTGTTTGATGCCTAATAAGGTGCGAACTGCGATTGAAGGTTTTCCCGCACTCACGGCATTCATAGGGTCTTTCCCCTGTGTGGATTCTCTGATGTCTAAAAAGGTCTGATCTGTAAGTGAAAATTTTCCCACACTCACGGCATTCATAAGGCCTCTCCCCTGTGTGGATTCTCTGATGTTGAGAAAGGTCTGAGCTGCTAGTGAAGCATTTTCCACATTCACTGCATTCATAGGGCCTCTCTCCCTGTAGATTGTTTGATGCCTAATAAGGTGCGAACTGCGATTGAAGGTTTTCCCGCACTCACTGCATTCATAGGGCCTGTCCCCTGTGTGGATTCTCTGATGTCTAGAAAGGTCTGATCTGTGAGTGAAAATTTTCCCACACTCAGTGCATGTACTTTTTCTCTTTCGCCTAAAGATTTCCTGCTGTGTTGTGGTTTCCATGAGGACCTTCTGAGTTCCCCAACAGGAAATAAATTTATCCACTTTCTTCCCTGGCTGGTTTCATTGATCTCTTTCTGGTCTGTGCTGAATCTCCCAGGATTTTCCCTGCTCAGGACTCCTGGACACATTCCTTTTCGATCTTTGAGATAATGCTCTGTTTTTACCCACTGGCTCAACATTTTCAGGCTGAGAATTCTGCTCCTCTTTCTCACATGCCATTGCATCACCTGCTGTGACAGAGACAGAAACCTCAAACAGGGATGGAAAGGGGAAGACCAAACCAAAACAAGTGCTGAAGACAGGTCAAATAAAAATCAGGAGCTGAACTCCCCCAAACTCTTCCGCCAGATAGGAGAGAGGAGGGGGATGAATTCAGCCTTCACATCCCATCCAAATACGCAGGGGGAAGGGAGGAAGCTACTGCCTGGTGTCTGCTAGGGTCTATAGGAAGCCATGAACTATATTTACCCTGAGGATATGACCCCTGCTAGGGATAATAATGAACTGAGAGACCTCCCCCCAAGGGCTTTGTTGGGCATCCCAGATGTTTCCTTCAGGCACTTACAGATTCTGAGTTGGTTTAATGTTTCCTCACCTGTGCAGGGAGATCTCAGGATCTCTCTTTCCTCTGAACCCCGGAGGTCTGGGACCCATGGCTCTTCCCCTTGTTCCAGCTGGGAGATCACATCAGGCTGGGTAACAGGAAACCCTGCTCAGATGAAAGAAAACAAAGGAGTTCAGTTGATTTCATAAGACTTTGTCATAAAAAAACATTCTATTAATTTAACGTCAGTGCTTAGTGTGACCTGGTGGGCCAGAGGCAGTTCTCACTGAGAATGCCAAGATCAGGGCAGGCTGAAAAAGGGATCACCCACACGGGTTACCAAGAAGCTGAAAAAAGAAATCACACAGCCCCCTTGATTGCATCCCAGTTCTCTGACTCCTAATCAGCACTTAGGTCCAGTACAGTGAGAGGTTATTTCAAAACTCTGCTCACATAAACAAAATGATCTTCTGACCCCAAAGGTCAGCCACGTTACTAGGTCAGTATAGGTTTGGATCTTACCCAAAATACCACACTGCCAGCCAATCCTTAGCATCTAAACTAAAGGTTTAAACGAAAGAAAGACAGAAAGAAGTTAAATGGAAAAGCCATCAGACACATTCCAAAATGGATATATCAGGTTCTTAGCAGTATTGGTGAGTTGCTGGCTTGAAAGTCCGTCTGGAACACATCCATAGCTTAGATGGGTCATTCAGTCCTTTGTTCCAGGGTTCAGTTTGTAGAAAAGTTGCTCCAGAGACAGGAAAGGGGATTGAAGATAAAATGGGGATGATGCAGCTGCTCTTTACATTCCTTTTGCCATGTGGCCTATACTTCCTGTGTCCCAAACACAAGATTCACAGCACATGGCATGGAAAAGCCTTGGAGTTCTCATTACACAGGCATACCCTGACATGTCTTGCCGACTCAATAGGTGTATCCTCTTGGTCCTTTCCATGGGCTCATTGTACTGCTGATGACCCTCAATATGCCATCAAACAGGCTAGGCAGTATTGATGCCAATATGTCTGGGGGTGTCACCCAGAAACACTGCACAAGTCTGGAAATACAGATATACCCTACATATCTATAACTCACAATACAAAGGTGATACAAACATAGAAACTAAATGATCATACTTGGAAAATCGTAACATTTCCCCTGACACCTTACATGGCATATCTAGCATGATTCATTGCAATTTTATCAGATTATATTATTTTATTATTAATACCAAAGTGTCTCTCAATCCCATACAGTGTCACACTTGGTAAACCAGTGAATTCCCAGGACTAGTTCCCCAGGTCCTTGAAGATGCCGAACACTATGCTTATGAGGGATTGAAATACCCACATACCTGCTGGGAACACAGACACAGACACTGTGTCAGTCTATACCCCTATGTTCACTCTTCTAGAAAATTATGATCCATTTTGTACGCAGTATGGCTTGTGAGGTATCATTTGAAAATGCATAATCTACTGAATATTATCCTCCTGTTAAAATGTGTAGTAACACTGTATGTAAAGTTATGAGATTTTACAGTATGAGATTACAGAAAAAGTTACAATTCTGGGGAACACCCACAGAGCAGTTCCTCAGAGACAGCAAGGCAAACAGCTGGTCAAACAGCCATTCTCCTGCAGCGGGAAGGTGTGAAGACATTTACATTCCATCACAGGGACCTCTTGAAGTTGTTGCGGAAAACGACCACATGATTGATTTTGAATCAGCTCAGCCTGAGGCTCTTTTCTTGGTTAAAAGTGCGCAGGGGGCGACAGCTATTGGAATACTGTCCCCCTGAGCTAAAAACCACACAAGCCTTTTAAAGCTTAAAACCACAATCAATTGCACATACATTGCACGTTAATTACCTTATTTGGAATATATTGCAAAATATGATGCAGGTCAAAAGCGAGCTGAACAAGCAGTTTTCCATATTCAGCCTTTCCTGTTATTGTTATTCCTAGTCTAGTTCGTGGTTTGACTTTTCTATCACTTCCACTGTGGTTATGTTTCAAAAGCTCGGTTACTGCAAATCAGTGTGTTTGGGGACTTTCCACTTCACCTACTTAGGCCCCTTATGCACACAAAGCCATTGGTTCCCCAATTTGGGGGATTTAAATTAAAATAAATAATTGGAGATATACCAATCTCCTAGAACTGGAAGGGACCTTGAAAGGTCATCAAGTCCAGCCCCCTGCTTTTACTTGTTCCCCAATTTTGGGGATTTTCCATTCCACTTTGCCTTTCTATGCCCTTTACACAGAGAAGCAAGCTCAGCTAATACTTCAGGCCTACTAGCTTGACCAAAGCTCTTTCTGTAGACTTTCCCTCACAATTCTCATATCTCCGACAGAAAGCCTGGCACCATGACTCAGCTGAGAACTGAAGTTGTTTCTAGCACAAAAGACTGAATTATAAAAAGAGGTGAGGAAAATGCTTCAGACTCTCTCTCCCCGCTTTCCCTCTGCTCATGACAACTCCTGAAGAACTGAACGTGGGCAGCAGGGGTGGGTTAGGCCGAGTCCTGGCTGAAAGGAAAACCAGCCTGTCTCAGCACATGGCGAGAGAAACACTTGCCTTGTTTCAGCTTGTTAACTTAGACATTAGTTTGTGTTTTATCTTGCATTTCTTTTGTAAACAATTCTGAGCTTTATGCCTCATTATCTGAATCTTAAAATATTTTTTTTGATTGTTAACTATCTTGTTTTATTCTTTATCTAACCAGTGTGTTTGTATTAAAGTGTGTTGGAAACTCCATCTGGGATAACAAGGCTGGCACATGTCATTTTCCACTGATGAAATGACAGACTTCATATGAGCTTGCGTTGTTCAGGAGTGTGCTGGACAGGGAAAGATGCACATTTCTGGGAGAAGTCTGGGAGCAGAGAATTTTCTGGGGTTCTCCTGTGCTGCACTGTAACTTGTGAGTCACTGACTAGCAGCACTCAATACTGTGTAGCTGGGAGCGAGTTACATGCTGGAGACTGTGCGTTACCTGCCCAGGAGTGGCTGTTCTCACAGTAAAGCAGTGTAAAAGGCACCCCAGCTTGGAGAACTGAGTCACACAGCTGTTCAACAGTCCAGGTTGCACTGTGGTTAATATCACAGACACTCAATTTCAAAGAGTTCCTAAAACACAGAGAAAGTAAATCCATGTCCCAGAAATCAAAGACTCCAGAGAGAGGGCAAGTCTCCCTGGCACTGCTTCTTGCTGACAGAGAAGTTCAGAGACAGTGAGAGAGTCCTGGGGAAGCTGGGAACAGGAAGCATGGGCTGGTGGGGTTCAGGGGAGAAAGGGAACAGGAAGGGCAGGGATATCACTGAATGCAGGATTTCAGCAGTACTAGATGTCAGGATAGCACATAGTGCAGCCCACTGGAAAACATAATCCCAACTATACATACAGAATGATGGGGTCTAAATTAGCTGTTTCCACTCAAGAGACGGATCTTGGAGTCAATGTGGATTGTTCTCTGAAAACATCCACTCAATGTGCAGCAGCAGTGAAAAAAAGCAAACAATGTTGGAAATAATTAAGAAAGGGATAGAAACGACAGAATATATCATATTTGTAAAAACAGCAAATGAATCCATGATACACCCACATCTCAAATACTCCGTGCAGATGTGGTCGCCCCATCTCAAAGAAGTTTACTTGAGCAAACAGGAGCTATTTGACACTGCGATATGGCTCCTGTGCTCTGTTCCCAAAGTGTTCTGCAGCAGGGGAGGGTCTCTGGTAATGTGTGTGTGTCACTGGCATATTGGGGTGATGCTGAAACAGGACAGAGTAGAGGTGGCATCATGGGGCTGGCATGAACCTTATCTCTTCATTTCCCCTTCCAAGATCCGAGGGGACAGGAACCCTTACCCAGCGAGGTCACAGTCTCATAGTTCTCCTGCATGACATCCCTGTAGAGGGCTCTCTGAGCGGGGTCCAGCAGAGCCCACTCTTCCCTGGTGAAATACACAGCCACCTCCTCGAAGGTCACCGGCCCCTGAAAGAGCAAGAATCCAACACTCAGTACCTGCTGCCCCACTATTCACAGAACAGCAGCACCAGGTAAATGGAGGCATATGTTAACAAAGTCCCACCCCATCTTGCTTAGAGCAGCCAGGAGGAATCAGAGGGTAGAAAGAGGAATCTTTGTGTCTCCCACCTGACAGACGGAGGCAGGGTCGTCACATTTATCACATACCCACTAGCCAGAGCTTGATACAGGAGATGGGGCTGTCTCTGGACCCTGCTGGTGGCTCCCTGGTAGGAATCATAAGAACATAAGAAAGGCCGTACCGGGTCAGACCAAAGGTCCATCTAGCCCAGTATCTGTCTACCGACAGTGGCCAATGCCAGGTGCCCCTGAGGGAGTGAACCTAACAGGCAATGATCAAGTGATCTCTCTCCTGCCATCCATCTCCATCCTCTGACAAACAGAGGCTAGGGACACCATTCTTACCCATCCTGGCTAATAGCCATTTATGGACTTAGCCACCATGAATTTATCCAGTCCCCTTTTAAACATTGTTATAGTCCTAGCCTTCACAACCTCCTCAGGTAAGGAGTTCCACAAGTTGACTGTGCGCTGCGTGAAGAAGAACTTCCTTTTATTTGTTTTAAACCTGCTGCCTATTAATTTCATTTGGTGACCCCTAGTTCTTGTATTATGGGAATAAGTAAATAACTTTTCCTTATCCACTTTCTCAACATCACTCATGATTTTATATACCTCTATCATGTCCCCCCTTAGTCTTCTCTTTTCCAAACTGAAGAGTCCTAGCCTCTTTAATCTTTCCTCATATGGGACCCTCTCTAAACCCCTAATCATTTTAGTTGCTCTTTTCTGAACCTTTTCTAGTGCTAGAATATCTTTTTTGAGGTGAGGAGACCACATCTGTACACAGTATTCGAGATGTGGGCGTACCATGGATTTATATAAGGGCAATAATATATTCTCAGTCTTATTCTCTATCCCCTTTTTAATGATTCCTAACATCCTGTTTGCTTTTTTGACCGCCTCTGCACACTGCGTGGACATCTTCAGAGAACTATCCACGATAACTCCAAGATCTTTTTCCTGACTCGTTGTAGCTAAATTAGCCCCCATCATGTTGTATGTGTAGTTGGGGTTATTTTTTCCAATGTGCATTACTTTACATTTATCCACATTAAATTTCATTTGCCATTTTGTTGCCCAATCACTTAGTTTTGTGAGATCTTTTTGAAGTTCTTCACAATCTGCTTTGGTCTTAACTATCTTGAGTAGTTTGGTATCATCTGCAAATTTTGCCACCTCACTGTTTACCCCTTTCTCCAGATCATTTATGAATAAATTGAATAGGATTGGTCCCAGGACTGACCCTTGGGGAACACCACTAGTTACCCCTCTCCATTCTGAGAATTTACCATTAATTCCTACCCTTTGTTCCCTGTTCTTTAACCAGTTCTCAATCCATGAAAGGACCTTTCCTTTTATCCCATGACAGCTTAATTTACGTAAGAGCCTTTGGTGAGGGACCTTGTCAAAGGCTTTCTGGAAATCTAAGTACACTATGTCCACCGGATCCCCCTTGTCCACATGTTTGTTGACCCCTTCAAAGAACTCTAATAGATTAGTAAGACACGATTTCCCTTTACAGAAACCATGTTGACTATTGCTCAAGAGTTTATGTTTTTCTATGTGTCTGACAATTTTATTCTTTACTATTGTTTCAACTAATTTGCCCGGTACTGACGTTAGACTTACCGGTCTGTAATTGCCGGGATCACCCCTAGAGCCCTTTTTAAATATTGGCGTTACATTAGTTAACTTCCAGTCATTGGGTACCGAAGCCGATTTAAAGGACAGGTTACAAACCTTAGTTAATAGTTCCGCAACTTCACATTTGAGTTCTTTCAGAACGCTTGGGTGAATGCCATCTGGTCCCGGTGACTTGTTAATGTTGAGTTTATCAATTAATTCCAAAACCTCCTCTAGTGATACTTCAATCTGTGACAGTTCCTCAGATTTGTCACCTACAAAAGCCAGCTTAGGTTTGGGAATCTCCCTAACATCCTCAGCCGTGAAGACTGAAGCAAAGAATCCATTTAGTTTCTCCGCAATGACTTTATCATCTTTAAGCGCTCCTTTTGTATTTTCATCGTCAAGGGGCCCCACTGGTTGTTTAGCAGGCTTCCTGCTTCTGATGTACTTAAAAAACATTTTGTTATTACCTTTGGAGTTTTTGGCTAGCCGTTCTTCAAACTCCTCTTTGGCTTTTCTTATTACACTCTTGCACTTAAGTTGGCAGTGTTTGTGCTCCTTTCTATTTGCCTCACTAGGATTTGACTTCCACTTTTTAAAGGAAGTCTTTTTATCTCTCACTGCTTCTTTTACATGGTTGTTAAGCCACGGTGGCTCTTTTTTAGTTCTTTTACTGTTTTTCTTAATTTGGGGTATACATTGAAGTTGGGCCTCTATTATGGTGTCTTTAAAAAGGGCCCACGCAACTTGCAGGGATTTCACTTTAGTCACTGTACCTTGTAACTTTTGTCTAACTAACCCCCTCATTTTTGTATAGTTCCCCCTTTTGAAATTAAAGGCCACAGTGTTGGGCAGTTGAGATGTTCTTCCCACCACAGGGATGTTGAATGCTATTGTATTATGGTCACTATTTCCAAGCGGTCCTGCTATAGTTACCTCTTGGACCAGCTCCTGCGATCCACTCAGGATTAAATCTAGAGTCGCCTCTCCCCTTGTGGGTTCCCGTACCAGCTGCTCCATGAAGCAGTCATTTAAAGTATCGAGAAATTTTATCTCTGCATTTCGTCCTGAAGTGAAATGTTCCCAGTCAATATAGGGATAATTGAAATCCCCCACTATTATTGGGTTCTTAATTTTGATAGCCTCTCTAATTTCCCTTAGCATTTCATCATCACTATTACTGTCCTGGTCAGGTGGTCGATAATAGATCCCTACTGTTATATTTTTACTAGAGCATGACATTTCTATCCATAGAGACTCTATGGAACCTGTGGATTCGCTTAAGATTTTTACTTCATTTGAATCTACACTTTCTTTAACATATAGTGCCACTCCTCCCCCTGCACGGCCTGTCCTGTCCTTCCGATATATTTTGTACCCCGGAATGATTGTGTCCCATTGATTGCTCTCAGTCCACCAGGTTTCTGTGATGCCTATTATATCTATATCCTCCTTTATCACAAGGCACTCTAGTTCACCCATCTTATTATTTAGACTTCTGGCATTTGTGTACAAGCACTTTAAAAACTTGTCCCTGTTTTTTAGCCTGCCTTTTTCTGATGTGCCAGATTCTTTTTTATGTGACTGTTTATCATCTGATCCGGCCCTTACATTATACTTCTCATTCCTCTGCTCCTGACTATAACCTGGAGATTCTCTATCATCAGACTCTCCCCTAAGAGAAGTCTGTGTCCGATCCACACGCTCCTCTGCAGCAGTTGGCTTTCCCCCATCTCCTAGTTTAAAAACTGCTCTACAACCTTTTTAATGTTTAGTGCCAGCAGTCTGGTTCCACTTTGGTTTAGGTGGAGCCCATCTCTCCTGTATAGGCCCCTCCCATCCCAGAAGTTTCCCCAGTTCCTAATGAATGTGAACCCCTCCTCTCTACACCATCGTCTCATCCACGCATTGAGACTCTGAAGCTCTGCCTGCCTACCTGGCCCTGTGCGTGGAACTGGGAGCATTTCTGAAAATGCCACCATAGAGGTCCTGGATTTCAGTCTCTTCCCTAGCAGCCTAAATTTGGCTTCCAGGACATCTCTCCTACCCTTCCCTATGTCATTGGTACCTACATGTACCACGACCACCGGCTCCTCCCCAGCACTACACATAAGTCTATCTAGATGCCTCGAGAGATCCGCAACCTTCGCACCAGGCAGGCAAGTCACCATACAGTTCTCCCGGTCATCACAGACCCAGCTATCTACATTTCTAATAATCGAATCTCCCATTACTAACACCTGCCTTTTCCTAGAAACTGGAGTTCCCTCCCCCGGAGAGGCAACCTCAGTGCGAGAGGCAACCCCAGCACCATCTGGAAGGAGGGTCCCAACTACGGGAAGGTTTCCCTCTGCTCCCATCGACTGCTCTACTTCCCTGGGCCCTTCTTCCTCCTCAACAGCACAGGAGCTGTCTAAGCGGAGGTGGGACAATTCTACAGTGTCCCGGAAAGCCTCATCAACATACCTCTCTGCCTCTCTCAGCTCCTCCAGTTCCGCCACCCTGGCCTCCAAAGCCCATACATGGTCTCTGAGGGCCAGGAGCTCCTTGCACCGACTGCACACATACGCCACCCGCCCACAGGGCAGGTAATCATACATGCAACAGTCAGTGCAATAAACTGGATAGCCCCCACTCTGCTGCTGGGCTTCTGCCTGCCTTGTCTCCTAGTTAGTGAAAGGGTGGTTTACGGAAAGTAGTTTTGGACTGTGGTTCGGTTTATAGGTTTTAGGGGGGGGCCCACGGGGAACGGGGTTAGGGCTGGCGAGGGGCTCCCACTCCCTTCCCACTCCCCTTCTAAACTCCCTTGCGAAACCAAGAAAATGGTTCTCTCGATCCCAAAGGACAAAGCCCCAGCCCCAGGTCAATATACACATCAGATTTTACCCACAAATCACGCTGTTGCCAGTCCTTTAGAATATAAAATCTAAAGGTTTATTCATAAAGGGAAAAAGGTAGAGATGAGAGCTAGAATTGGTTAAATGGAATCAATTACATACAGTAATGGCAAAGTTCTTAGTTCAGGCTTGTAGCAGTGATGGAGTAAACTGCAGGTTCAAATCAAGTCTCTGGAGAACATCCCCCGCTGGGATGGGTCATCAGTCCCTTGTGTAGAGCTTCATTTCCTAGCAAAATCCCTCCAAAGGTAAGAAGCAGGATTGAAGACAAGATGGAGATGAGGCATCAGCCTTATATAGGCTTTTCCAGGTGTAAGAACGTCTTTGTCCTTACTGTGGAAAATTACAGCAAAATGGAGTCTGGAGTCACATGGGCCAGTCCCTGCATACTTTGCTGAGTCACAAGGCGTATCTGCCTTCTCTCCATGGGTCAATTGTGTAGCTGATGGTCCTTAATGGGCCATCAAGCAGGCTAAGCAGAGCTAACACCAACTTGTCTGCGGTGTCACCCAGAAGCAGAGCACAAATACAAAATACAGACAGTACAGAACCAATACTTATAACTTCAACTACAAAATGATACATACATATAGACACCATAATTATAACCAGCAACCCATAACCTGGTCTTAGCCACCTTATATGAACCCCTTTACCTAAGATTTGGTGCCACTATAGGACCTTGGTTGCAAACCATGTTCTATATGGTCCCAGTTTATATCAATAACGTCACACACACACAAACGAGTGAAAGAGCGCGCCTCACTCATCCAATAGGTCAATTTGGCACATTAGCCGGGAGGAAGCACATTGTGAGTGTTTTTGACTGCAAACCCCATCCCTCCAGATTTGCAACCATCCCTGGACCAGTGACAGGGGCACAACCATCCCTGGACCAGTGACAGGTGCATAGGCAGCCAAGTCATTGGAAATAATCAAGGAGGAAGCCAGTGGAAAAAATGAAAGGGGCCACTCTGGTTATCACCTTGGGGTCAGGGGCGTGCTCTGTACCCCCAAACCTTACCTCCCTTTTCACATATTCACACACAAACAAGGGACAGCGCACGCCTCAAGCATCCAATAGGTCAATTTGGCACATTAGCCAGGAGGAAGCAGATCGTGAGCGTTTTCGACCGCAAACCCCATCCTTCCCGATTTGCAACCATCCCTGGATCAGTGACAGGGGCACAACCAACCCTGGACCAGTGACAGGGGCACAACCATCCCCGGACCAGTGACAGGTGTATAGGCAGCCAAGTCATTGGAAATAATCAAGGAGGAAGCCAGTGGAAAAAATGAATGGGGCCACTCTGGTTACCACCTTGGGGTCAGGGGAGTGCTCTGTACCCCCAAACCTTACCTCCCTTCTCACGTATTCACACACAAAAAAGTGAAAGAGCATGCCTCAAGCATCCAAAAGATCAGGGTTCGGCAACCTTTCAGAAGAGCTGTGCCGAGTCTTCATTTAGTCTCTCTGATTTAAGGTTTTGCATGCCAGTAATACATTTTAATATTTTTAGAAGGTCTCTTTTTAGGGCTATAATATATAACTAAACTATTGTTGTATATAAAGAAAATAAGGTTTTTAAAATGCTTAAGAAGCTTCATTTAAAATTAAAACGCAGAACCCCCAGGCCCCTGCAATAGGTCAATTTGACACATTAGGCAGGAGGAAGCAGAATGTGAGTGTTTTCGACCACAAACCCTGTCCCTCCTGATTCGCAACCCCATGGACCAGGTGGCAGCAAGTCCTGAGCAGGAGCCCAGATGGTCACGTTGTGCGGCAGAAACTGCAACTAGTAGCAAAACGCGAGGATTTCGCAATGTGCCGTTACACCGGCCTCTCCCCTCCCCTCCCGCCCCGCCAGCCGCCCCCAGGGGAGCCCCGGGCCCCAGGCTCTGTCCCCACCTGGAAC